>NC_068361.1:90909005-91168268 GCF_020536995.1 Dreissena polymorpha | reverse complement strand
GTCTGTCCGTCTGTCCTAGCCACTATCTCTTACCACCATAAGCACTAGAAACCATGAAACTTAAACACATGGTAGCTATGAGCATTATGTGCGACCCTGCACTATTTGGAATTTTGATCTGACCCCTGACCTCGCAAACCAAATAAGTTTCTTAAAAAAATCTATGGCGGTAAAAAGTTAATGTGCAACGTCGCGGAAAATATTATACTTGACGACGTCATACAATGATGCGACTTTTAACAATTTAAGATTTAAAATAAATCACATTAATGATTTAACAATGAGTTTTGATAATATAAATGCCATTGAACAGAAAATTGACATAAAATGTGACCATATATTAATATTTGTACAAAATAGCCGACAACAACCGATTAAGTGTTAAAATTCCCGGGTACATTTTAGTATATTTACCGTACCCAGGGTACGAGCCTTACTAACTGTATTATTATTATATCTCACGACTACAAGGTACCTTTACCTTGTTGTGTTTATCAACCTGGAATTTATGTAAAATCCGGCTTTCTTTACTTTTATTTTTCATTCATTTGATTAAGCAATTGTGACGTATCTCGTGGAACATTATTTGAATCTTGGGATTTTAATGGCGACAAGCTGGTAAGTGTCAATTATTTTAAAAACAAATCTAAGATTTTAAGTTTTGTGTGTTTGTCATGCATAATTCAGTGTTTTTCCAAAAAAAATTGAGTAGCCAGTTATATGGCCAGCAACCAATGCAGTAAAACTAAAGCATTTGTGAAATTTACTTGATATACTTGGGAAAGTAGTTGGCGTCTAGAGTAAATGTAACCGGCGAAATGGCCCCGCTGCCGGTCTTACAGGACACTGATAATGGTAAACTAAATAAAAAAAATCGCTGCGACTGGATACGGGTTTGTAAAATTGTTTTTTGGGTCATAATATGGTTAGCATTTCAATACAAATGTATTATAAAGTATTGGTTTTAAAATTATTTTGAGAATAGGATGGAAGACAGAAAATGAAAGGGTATACAGGGATGAAATTAGTGGTTTCCCGTGAGCCCAGGACAAGTAGTTTGGCCTGGGCAACTCAATTTCCAAAGTTGATAGTCCGGCCGGGCAACTTGTTTTTTTTTTAAAGCTTAAAACAATTCAGTGCAATAAAAATTGAATAACAATTGACCACCATGGATCAATACTAGTTAAATAACATTCATTATTTAGGAATAGGAAATAATTAAATTCAGGCTCATAATAAAACATCAAACATTGAGTAGTGCAATGTCAGCAAATTATTTAATTATCTATTATTTATTAAAAGAAAGTATAATATTACACATGTACATATTTCTGGGCTCGTTATTCTTTATCTGGGCAACCAAAATACTAAAGATGGTTGCCAGTGCAGGCAACCAATAGTAATAAGTTGTTTTATCAATGAAATATCATTGTAACTTTATTGTATAAGCATTGCATTAAAGTTGTGATTGAGGTAAGCGGTTGTTAATATATAGTATATTTACTTTTTAGCTCGACTATTATATATGAAATATATAAAGTGGAGCTATCCTACTCACCCGGCATTGGCGTTTAGCGTGCAAATGTTATAGTTTGCGTACCACCCCAAATTATTCCTATGTCCCTTGACATATTGCTTCCATATTTGCATATTTCTTAACCACATGACCCCAACCTAAATACAAGAGCAGACAACTGTATCACTGCATTTTATAAGAATTATGACACTTTTTCCATGTAGAATATGCATATTATTGAACTCTACAATGTTCGAAATTCGCACTAGCCCGGAGCTAGTTGATCTTGTTTCGGGCTACTGAATTTCAATGGGTACTAGCCCGATTGGGCTATTGATTTTTCGAACTTTTGAAATTAAAATGCTCAAAAATAATTATTTTCATCCATCGTTTGAACCATACCTTAGAGGGTTTATTTAGCTTCGTATCGCGTTTTCCTCACCCTTCCGATTATGTTGACAATGACGAGAGTTTGAATGACAATTTTTTTTTGATACCGTGCAAATAAAATGCGGATCTACCCAGGTTGTTCAATTTGCTGTACTTTCAGAAACCATACAAGTCTACAAATGTTTTAAATGTCCGCCATCTTGGATTTTGTAATGATCTATTGACGAATTAACGCATTGCAATATCATATTTTAATAGAATATGTCAACCAAATTATATATTGATAGCGTAGTTGCTTGGTTACTTTTTACTGGTTTTCAGTTTTGGCAGTCAAACGTTATGCATATTTTATTTCACCGTGCAAGGACTTACATTGATTGTTTTGGACAGTTGTTTCCGGATACGGTATTATCTGTCGATTTTAATTTATTTTCGACATTCTTGATAAAAAAAATATCTAGAATGATGAATACACATGCGATGTTACGGATGGTCTGGTTGATAATTTTTCACATTGTACTCACCAGAATTGGACCTAGAAAGACTATAAAAAAAAACAGTAAGCTAGGGGGAGGAGACACTGCCCTCTATTCGCTTTATCATACGGCCTAAGACTTTCGGCTAAATGTTTCGGATTCAAATTTGGGACAATTGACATCTAAAATTATTTACAGACTGGATATAAACCTTTGCATCTTGACTGCATGTAAGGTATTGATGACGAATATCGGCATACATAAATATTATAATCGTATTGTGTCATTGAAAATGAAATATTATAATAACATTTCCAGTTAATTGGGATCAACTGTTAGTTGCAATCCTCATCAATTACACCCTACCTGCAATAAAATCTACCCAGAACCGCAAAAATATAAACTTATTTTAAAAACTTGTGATAAACAGTTCGGGTTAGTACAACTTTGGTTCGGGCTAGTGAAAAATTCCATCTGGTAGCCCGAACGGGCTAGTGGTTTCAAATGTGAAATTCGCACACTGACTCTTTGTTAAAGTGTGCGTACCACCCCAAATATTTCCTATATCCCTTGATATATTGCTTTCATATCTTGAATAATGTTAACGTGCATATTTTGTATTAACGTCTTGTTATTGTAGTGTACATATTTTTCGGATTTCGGACAGGCCCATTCATTGAGTATTATTGTTGTGGTTTTGTGAGTACTCTTCATGTAAAATACTGCTGTTTAGATGTTCATTTTTAGTCGTATATATATCAGGATTCAATACCTATACCTTAGGTGAAAAAGGCATCGGAAGAACATTTGTTCATTGTACTAGATAAAAGTAAACATTATATCTATCCATCTTATTGTTTATTGCAGTTTCAGTAATATTCTGTCTAAAAATGATTTCAACATGATATAATTATAAATCATGGCTAGGAAATGTGTATATATGAAGCAAAAATTAAAAATAGATGGTTCATTTTTTCCCATTTACATGTATGTATATTTATCTATGTATACATCTTTTGTTGTAAACAGTTATGCGACATGTTGGGAAACGCCCAGGACAAATATATCGACGTAATGATTTTTTCACTTATGTGGGTGTATGTTGGCTCCACTTCACACGATACAGTCATTGTAGTTTAATTGAAAAATGCATCTTACAATGTGAGATGAGTTCTGGGTTCAAGCCCCAGCAGTGGCCTATCAAGTGTGAAATACGGAGCCATTATGATTAAATATACACAGTTATCTTTTTAAACAATACAATTAAATATAAGGAATAATGTTAAAGGGGAATTGCTGCTTAGCTATTTTTGACATTGAATAACAGGGTTTATATACACCCCAAGGATAAATGCTTCTAAATTTGTAAAAAAAAACAAAAAACAAGTCGAAGTGTGCAGAATATTAAACATTTGCAACTTTCTGATGTCTAAAAGTCATCAAATGCCACTTGAAGTTTACTTTTTTTTTGTACAAAATAACCCATTTTGTGCTGTCCATTATCGGTTAATGTTTTACGCTGTCAGGTCCAGAAGCGCTCATTCTGTAGCATGTTTGGACCATAATGTATAATGCGACCAAGTTTCAGCAGATTCAGCCCAGTGGTTCTGATTTTATACGCTGTGCCTAGCTTTTATTGAGTATAAGTACTATTACTCACTGATTTATGCATATGAGCTTGGCTGTTTTCGAACAAAACCTGAGGTTTTGTCATAGCAAGCTCATTGTGTCATGAAGTGTCTTTTCGCCATCCGGCGTCCGCCATGCTAAAACCTTAACATGAACCCATTGTAACCACATATTTTTTCGTACCCATTTTTTTCGTACCCAAATATTTTTCGTAATCAAATGTTTTCGTACCCAAATTTTTTTGTACCCATTTTTTCCTACCAAATTTTTTTTTCGTACCCATTTTTTTCGTACCCAAATTTTTCATACCCAATTTTTTTTTTCGTACCCATTTATTTCGTACCCAAATTTTTTTCGTACCCAATTTTTTTCGTACCACATGTTTTCGTACCCAAATTTTTTTTCATACCCTTTTTTTTTGTACCCAAACTTTTTCGTACCCACTCTTTTTCGTACCCACTCTTTTTTTTTAACCCAAAATTTTTCGTACCCAATTTTTTTCGTACCCAAATTTTTTTCGTTCCCATTTTTTTACTACCCAAATTTTTCGTACCCAAATTTTTTCATACCCAATTATTTTTTGGTTCCCATTTTTTTCGTACCCAATTTTTTTTCGTATCCAAACGTTTTCGTACCCACATTTGTATATTCTTACCCATTATTTTTTTCGTACCCAAATGTTTTTCGTACCCAATTTTTTGGTCGAAATAATCGGTTTTCAATTTGATTTGATCTCCCCACTCATTCCATCCCGCGAAACCCTTAAGGTGTCGCAACTCTGGTACTGTATAGTTGCAATCATCATTTGCACAGAAAAAAAATCTCAAATTTATTTGAACTCCACACTCATTCCATCACGCGAAACCCTTAAGGTGTCGCAATACTGGTACGACCGCGAAAGAAGATTTTACTTTATGGAATGAGTGATGTATTGGACGTCATCATTGATGACGTTCATTCGAACGAATGATAAAGGGGGCTAAGTTTCGTTAAGCTGGCGCATATAGTCGCGATTTGGGGCGCTTGAAAACTGGCCTAGCACGTTTGCTGAAATTTGACATGTATATGTACCAGAATGCGATCTACCTGTTGGCGTAGGCGTTATACCTGGGAAAAATCAAGTTTTTTGATTAAATCACGAAAAAGTTTTCGCAAGTTTTACATAACCGGAATTACAAAATGCTCTATGTGGATATACCGAAACCCTACCGAAATCCCCGAAATCAAACTTTGATAAAAACAATGTTTCATTAGTGATTTCAGCGTATTTCGCAACGATCTATATTAAAATACGCAGTTTTTCAATACACAATCAATATTAATGGGGATTTCGTGGGATCTCGTGGATTTCTGAGGATTTTGGTAATTACGGGAAATTCGGTATTTCTTCACACCCGTCAAAATGGTCGACTTCGTCAGAATGAACGCTTAGAAAGTATTTACAAAAAAACATCATCTCAAACGATGTAAAAGTGAACGCTACTTATCTGTTTTGTAGATAAGTATACGATCCATTGGAAAACACTAACATTTGACATAAAAAAATGCCAGTGGATATGGAATCTTCATCGTTGGAAATAGCAGACGGCGTCGACCAATGGCGAAAAGAACGCGAGAAAGTATTAACAAAATAACATAATTAAAAATGATGTAAAGTGAACGCTAATTCGCTGTTTTGTAGATAAGTATACGATCTATTGAAAACCATAACATTTGACATAAAACACCCGTGGATATGCAAATCTTCTGCGTACCAAATACGAAATAGCAGACATCATGCGGCGTCTAATCTGAGTCTACGCTGTTTGCCAAGGCCGATAGTATAATGAATGGAAATGCACAAACTCAGCAACTGGCAAGCATATATGCATTAGTAGATTGTTTCGTGATTATTTAGAAACGACTACATAATTCTTTTGGTTCAGCCAGTGCAACTTAACAGAAATAAGTATAATAGTTTCTACACCTGACAACAATGTGCCAACTTTATACAAGGTAAGTTGTTTACATTATTTAAAATATTTCAAGCTTACAGTATACAACAATAAACAGCTGGTACAATGTAATGTCATCGTTTTAATTTTAATAAGCCCGTGGTTAATTACCCTTTTTAATCTTATGGTTCAATGCATCTCTAACACCTTCAATTGACATTCTCGGCTCGGGTACTACTTACCGGTACATGTACCCCGGGTACTCTTAACTTTACTTACATGTAGCCCGGGTACGGTAAAGAAACTTAAACATACCCGCAAATATTAGATTGTATCCGAGTTGTATATCTGCCAAAAATCCGATGTCGTTAAACATGCTAGCGATTAAAGTAAAACAATATTGTTTACCTTAAAGAAACTTCTCTTTAAAAAAATCTGCATCAACATGCTTTTTAGTATGAGTGTTGAGAGGACGCCGTAGGAATAATCAAGTAATCAAGAATACGTCTCTGTTTCTGCTTTTATTTCCTTCATGTATAATGACGATAAGGATTGACGACTAACATTGACGGCAATGATAACAAGCATTGAAAACTAACACTAACGACAAGGATTGGCGTCTAGATGTAACATTGACGATTCTCTACAATAAATGAAATTAACAATAAAGAATGAATAATACGATTATAGTACAACAGATCTGCTATTCGAAGTATAATATGATAGCATACACTCATTAGAATAAAATGTTTCATAAATAACAATTTGAAACATTTTCAATAAATATCGAAATATCTTATACAATATTTATTACACAGCATGAATTATTTGTTAAAACATAATATAAATACCAAATATGGTGTTCCCCATTTAACGGACCTCGCAAACCAAAAAATGTTTCTTTAAAAAAATCTATGACGGTAAAAAAGTGAACGTGCGACATCGCGGAAAATATACTTGACAACGTCATACAATGACGCGACTTTAAACAATTTAAGATTTTAAATTGAATCACATTAATGATTGTAAAAATGAGTTTTGATAATACATTGTATAAATGCCATTTAACAGAAAATTGACATAAATGTAAACATAATTAATTTTTACAAAATAGCCGACAACAACCGATTTAGTGTTAAAATTCCCGGGTATGTTTTAGTATATTTACCGTACCCAGGGTACGAGCCTTACTAACTGTATTATTATTATATCTCACCGACTACCTTTACCTTGTTGTGTTTCAACCTGAAATTTATGTAAAATCCGGCTTTCTTTACTTTTATTTTTCATTCATTTGATTACGCAATTGTTGACGTATCTCGTGGAAAATTATTTGAATCTTTGGATTTTAGTGACGACAAGCTGGAAGTGTCAATTTATTTTTTACAATGAATCTAAGATGTATTTAATTTTGTGTGTTTGTCATGCATAGTTCAGTGTTTTCCAGAAAAATTTGAGTAGCCAGTTATATGGCCGGCAACTATGCAGTAAAACCAAAGCATTTGTGACATTTACTTGATATATTTGGGAAAAGTAGCCGGCATCAAGAGTTAATGTAACCGGCAAGATCGCTAGCAGCCGGTATTTAAAGAGAACACTGATAATAGTAAACTAAATCTCTACGACGGGATTACAGCTTTGTAAAATTGTTTTTTGGGTGATAATGGTTAGTAATTCATACTAATGTTATTAAAAAATATCGGCTTTAAATTTAATTTTGAGAATGGGATGGAAGAACAGGAAATGAAGAGCATACAGGGATGGAAATAAGTGGTTTACCGTGAACCCGGGGCAAGTAGATTTTGGCCTGGGCAACTCAATTTCAAAAGTTGGTAAACTTCTTTTTTTTAAAGCTTAAAACAATTCACTGCAATAAAAATTGAAAAACAATTGATCACCATGGATCAATACTAGTTAAATAACATTCATTATTTAGGAATAGGACATGATTCAATTCAGGCTCATAATAAAACATCATGCATTGAACATGTGTTGTCACCAAATGTATTTAATTATCTATTATTTTATTAAAAGAATGTATAATATTCACATGTTCATATTTCTGGGCTCGTTATTCTTTATCTGGGCAACCAAAATACTAAAGATGGTTGCCCACAATAGTAAACAGTTAGTTTCAATCCCTGGCATATCATTGTATCTCTATTGTTATAAGCATTGCATTAAAGTTGTGATTGAGGTTAGCCTGTTGTTTATGGTATATTTACATTTTAGCTTGACTGTTATATATGAAATATATATAGTCGAGCTATCCTACTCAACCCGGCGTCGGCGTGCGCATTGGAATGTTTGCGTACCACCTCAAATATATTTCCTATGTCCATTGACATATTGCTTTTATATTTTGCATACTTCATTACCGACATAACCCCAATCTATAAACAAGAGCAGACAACTCATTTACTGTATCAAGCATTTTAACAGAATTAGGCCCTTTTTCACTAAGAATAATATGCATATTATTGATAAATCTATGTTAAAGTTTGCATATGACCTCAAATATTTTTTATGTCACTTGACATATTGCGTTCATACACCATGTATTTTGCTTATTAACCAACATGACCCCAATGTATAAACAAGAGCAGATAACTGTATCAAGCATTTTGTAACAATTATGGCCTTTTTTTCACTTAGAATAAGCATATAATTGATAAATGTATTATTTAGTTTGCGTACCACCTTTAAATTGCCATAACTTGTTTATTATGCTCCCCCCCCAAATTTTTTAGGGGGAGCATATAGTCGCCGCTTCGTCTGTCCGTCGGTGCAAAAATTTGTTTCGTACCCAATTTTTTTTGTACCCAAATTTATATATGTACCCTTTTTTTTTCGTACCCAAATAGTTTTTTGTACCCTAATTTTTTCGTTCCCTATAGGTTTTCATAACCAAATTTTTTTTCGTACCCAATTTTTTTTTACACAAATTTGTTAGAACCCAAATTTCTTTGAACCCATTTGTTCGTACTCAAATTTTTTTCGTACCCAAATTCGTTTTGTTCCCAATTTTTTTTGTACCCAAATTTTTATTTGAACCTTTTTTTTCGTACCCAAATAGTTTTTCGTACCCTAATTTTTTTTATAACCAATTTTTTTTTCGTACCCACATTTTTTTGTACCCAATTTTTTCGTACACAAATTTGTTCGTACCCAAATTTCTTCGTACCCATTTGTTCGTACTCATTTTTTTTTTCGTACACAAATTTTTTCGTACCTTATTTTTTATTTGTACCCATTTTTTTCGTACCAAAATAGTTTTTTCGTTCCCTTATTTTGTTTGTACCCTTTTTATCGTACTCAAATTTGTTTTCGTACCCAAATTTGTTTTTTTTTCCTACCCACATATTTTTTCGTACCATTTTTTTATAGAAATAATCGATTTTCAATTTGATTTCATCTCTCCACTCATTCCATCACGCGAAACCCTTAAGGTGTCGCAACTCTAGTATGGAATGAGTGATGTATTGGACGTCATCATTGATGACGTTCATTCGAACGAATGATAAAGGGGGCTAAGTTTCATTAAGTTGGTGCATATAGTCGCGATTTGGGAGTCTTGAAAACTGGTCGGTTAATTTTGCTGAAATTTGACATGTATATGGAGAAGAATGCGATCTACCTGTTGGCGTAGGCGTTATACCTGGGAAAAATCAAGTTTTCGAGTATTTTGCGTTTAAATATTTTTATGGGAAAGGGCACGCGCGCGTGACGTCATGAAAAGCGCTTAGGCTAGCTTCCATCTTGCTACGAAACAAAGAAACTGACGTTACGCGTTATTAATTCAGTTAGGCGTTTAATCGATAAACAAAGGCGTAATAATTGTGTTTGAATATCAATCGGTAGTACACATGCATGTCTTTTGTGCACATTGTGGTTTTTAAATGAACATGACATAAATCTATGTGTTATTCAACGTATTGAGTGCGACGAGTTAAAGAAAGGTTTACACGGCTAGGCTTTCCGAGATAAATGTAAGTACACACTGGTATTAGAATGGTATTCTGTTTATCCGATAATATCTTGAATATAAATGATATTCAGACAATTACATTATTAGGGTTTAATAATTTATTATTTAATCATTAAAAAACGCAAGCAGCAAATCAATTAATTTCGTTTGTAGTGGAAACCGAAAGTAAACAAAGCAACCGTCAAAATGGCTGACGACATAGCAACGTAGGAATTAACGCTCAGAAATTATTTACAAAATAAGATCATCAGAAATGATGTAAAGTGAATGCTCATTCGCTGTTTTGTAGATAAGTATACGATCTATTGAAAAACCATAACATTTGACATAAAAACACCCGCGGATATGAAAATCTTCAGTGTAACGAAATAGCAGACATCACACGGCGTCTCTGATTCTACGCTGTTTGCCAAGGCCGATAATGAATGGAAATGCACAAACTCAGTAACTGGCAAGCATATATGCATTAGTAGGTTGTTTCGTGATTATTTAGAAACGACTACATAATTCTTTTGGTTCAGCCAGTGCAACTAAACAGAAATAAGTATAAAAAGTTTCTACACCTGACAACAATGTGCCAACTTAATACAAGGTAAGTTGTTTACATTATTTAAAATATTGCAAGCTTACAGTATACAACAATAAACAGCCGGTACAATGTAATGTCATCATTTTAATTTTAATAAGCCCGTGGTTAATTACCCTTTTAAATCTTATGGATCAATGCATCTCTAACACCTTCAATTGACTTGTTCGTGAAAAATATACACCCTCAGTGCATGTTATCCCATACACCATCACTCACTTACTAAGGCTCGATTGATCATTCTCGGCTCGGGTACTACTTACCGGTACATGTACCCCGGGTACTCTTAATTTTACTTACATGTACCCTGGGTACGGTAAATAAACTTAAACATACCCGCAAATATTAGATTGTATCCAAGTTGTATATCCGCCAAAAATCCGATGTCGTTAAACATGCTACCGATTAACGTAAAACAATATTGTTTACCTTAAACAAACTTCTCTTTTAAAAAATCTGCATCAACATGCTTTTTAGTATGAGTGTTGAGAGGACGCCGTAGGAATAAGCAAGTAATCAAGAATACGTCTCTGTTTCTGCTTTTATTTCCTTCATGTATAATGACGATAAGGATTGACGACTAACATCGACGACAATGATCACAAGCATTTAAGACTAACACTGACAACAAGCATTGGCGACTAGATGTAACATTGACGATTCTCTACAATAAATGAAATTAACAGTAATAAATGAATAATAAGATTATAGTACAACAGATATGCTTTTCAAAGTATAATATAATAGCATACACTCATTAGAATAAGATGTTTCATAAATAACATTTTGAAACATTTTCAATAAATATAGAAATATCTTAAACAATATTTATTACACAGCATTAATTAATTGTTAAAACATTATATAAATACCGAATATGGTGTTCCCCATTTAACGGACCTTGGTAACCAAATAATGTTTCTTTAAAAAAATCTATGACGGTAAAAAGTGAACGTGCGATGTCGCGGAAAATATTATACTTGACGACGTCATACAATGACGCGACTTTAAACAATTTAAGATTTAAAATTAAATCACATTATTGATTTTAACAATGAGTTTTGATAATATAAATGCCATTTAACAGAAAATTTACATAAATGTAAACATAATTAATTTTTACAAAATAGCCGACAACAACCGATTTAGTGTTAAAATTTCCGCGTACGTTTTAGTATATTTACCGTACCCAGGGTACGAGCCTTACTAACTGTATTATTATTATATCTCACCGACTACAAGGTACCTTTACCTTGTTGTGTTTATCAACCTGGAATTTATGTAAAATCCGGCTAATTAGTAACAGATGTGATACACTGAGATAAAGATATTGCCTTAGTCCTTATTAATTGAGGCTGTTTCCATAAATAATTAAGAAGTAACTTTTAACAGCTTTAAAGATTTTTTTAAAAATAAATAACTCAGAAAAAAGTTTATCAATTACAGAATAATTATTGATTTTATATAAAATGGCTCCTTTGTAATGTTTAAATGCTACAATTTTCAATCGACCAGTAATGACCAGTATTGACCGGTTTTAACCAGGTATTGACCGCCGGCCCGGTCAATACTCAATTGACCGGTCAATATGCCAACCCTGCATTGAAGCCTAATATGCATTTATCTATTATTATTTGGGCACAAATAATTTTACTGTGTGAAGACCCTACATAAAAATGCTGATTTTTTTCTTACTTGGTACCTGGCGACACACATTTTCAAGTCTATTTCATTAAATTTGGCATAGATATTTATAAAATTGGCATCGTATGAACCAGTAGTCATAGTATAAGCAACATTGAAGCCTAATATGCATTCATCTATTATTAATTGGGCACAAATAATTTTACTGTGTGAAGACCCTACATAAAAATGCTGATTTTTTTCTTACTTGGTACCTGGCGACACACATTTTCAAGTCTTTTTCATTAAATTTGGCATAGATATTTTAAAAAATGGCATCGTATGAACAAGTAGTCATAGTATAAGCAACATTGAAGCCTAATATGCATTCATCTACATGTATTATTATTTGGGCACAAACAATTTTACCGTGTGAAGATCCTACATAAAAATGCTGATTTTTTTCTTATTTGGTACCTGGCGACACACATTTTCAAGTCTATTTCATTAAATTTGGCATAGATATTTATAAAACTGGCATCGTATGAACCAGTAGTCATAGTATAAGCAACATTGAAGCCTAATATACATTCATCTATTATTATTTGGGCACAAATAATTTTACCGTGTGATGACCCTACATAAAAATGCTGATTTTTTCTTACTTGGTACCTGGCGACACACATTTTCAAGTCTATTTCATTAAATTTGGCATAGATATTTGTAAAAATGGCATTATATGAACCAGTAGTCATAGTATAAGCAACATTGAAGCCTAATATGCATTCATCTGTTAATATTTTTGGCACAAATAATTTTACCATGTGAAGACCCTACATATAAATGCTGATTTTTTTCTTACTTGGTACCTGGCGACACACATTTTTAATTCTATTTCATTAAATTTGGCATAGATATTTTTAAAAATGGCATTGTATGAACATATCGTCATAGTATAAGCAACATTGAAGCCTAATATGCATTCATCTATTATTATTTGGGAACAAATAATTTTACTGTGTGAAGACCCTACATAAAAATGCGTTTTTTTTTCTTACTTGGTACCTGGCGAATCACATTTTCAAGTCTATTTCATTAAATTTGGCATAGATATTTATAAAAATGGTATCGTATGAACCATAAGTCATAGTATAAGCAACATTGAAGCCTAATATGCATTTATCTATTCTTATTTGGGCACAAATAATTTTACTGTGTGAAGACCCTACATAAAAATGCTAATTTTTTTCTGACTTGGTACCTTGCGACACACATTTTCAATTCTATTTCATTAAATTTGGCATAGATATTTATGAAATTGGCATCGTATGAACCAGTAGTCATAGTATAAGCAACATTGAAGCCTAATATGCATTCATCTATTATTACTTGGGCACAAATAATTCTACTGTGTGAAGACCCTATATAAAAATGCTGATTTTTTTCTTATTTGGTACCTGGTGACACACATTTTCAAGTCTATTTCATTAGATTTGGCATAGATATTTATAAAAATGGTATCGTATGAACCATTAGTCATAGTATAAGCAACATTGAAGCCTAATATGCATTCATCTATTATTATTTGGGCACAAATAATTTTACTGTGTGAAGACCCTACATAAAAATGCTGATTTTTTTCTTACTTGGTACCTGGCGACACACATTTTCAAGTCTATTTCATTAAATTTGGCATAGATATTTATAAAAATGGCATCGTATGAACCAGTAGTCATACTATAAGCAACATTGAAGCCTATAATATGCATTCATCTATTATTATTTTGGGCACAAATAATTTTACTGTGTGAAGACCCTACATAAAAATGCTGATTTTTTTCTTACTTCAATGGCGACACACATTTTCAAGTCTATTTCATTTAATTTGGCATAGATATTTATAAAATTGGCATCGTATGAACCAGTAGTCATAGTATAAGCAACATTGAAGCCTAATATGCATTCATCTATTATTACTTGGGCACAAATAATTTTACTGTGTGAAGACCCTACATAAAAATGCTGATTTTTTTCTTACTTGGTACCTGGCGACACACATTTTCAAGTCTTTTTCATTAAATTTGGCATAGATATTTTAAAAAATGGCATCGTATGAACCAGTAGTCATAGTATAAGCAACATTGAAGCCTAATATGCATTCATCTACATGTATTATTATTTGGGCACAAACAATTTTACCGTGTGAAGATCCTACATAAAATTGCTGATTTTTTTCTTATTTGGTACCTGGCGACACACATTTTCAAGTCGATTTCATTAAATTTGGCATAGATATTTATAAAAATGGCATCGTATGAACCATTAGTCATAGTATAAGCAACATTGAAGCCTAATATGCATTCATCTACATGTATTATTATTTGGGCACAAACAATTTTACCGTGTGAAGATCCTACATAAAATTGCTGATTTTTTTCTTATTTGGTACCTGGCGACACACATTTTCAAGTCGATTTCATTAAATTTGGCATAGATATTTATAAAAATGGCATCGTATGAACCATTAGTCATAGTATAAGCAACATTGAAGCCTAATATGCATTCATCTATTATTATTTTGGGCACAAATAATTTTACCATGTGTGAAGACCCTACATAAAAATGCTGAATTTTTTCTTAATTGGTACCTGGCGACACACATTTTCAATTCTATTTCATTAAATTTGGCATATATATTAATAAAAATGGCATTGTATGAACATGTCTTCATAGTATAAGCAACATTGAAGCCTAATATGCATTCATCTATTATTATTTGGGAACAAATAATTTTACCGTGTGAAGACCCTACATAAAAATGCTGATTTTTTTCTTACTTGGTACCTGGCGACACACATTTTCAAGTCTATTTCATTAAATTTGGCATAGATATTTATAAAAATGGTATTGTATTAACCATTAGTCATAGTATAAGCAACATTGAAGCCTAATATGCATTAATCTATTATTATTTGGGCACAAATAATTTTACTGTGTGAAGACCCTACATAAAAATGCAGATTTTTTTATTACTTGGTACCTGGCGACACACATTTTCAAGTATATTTCATTAAATTTGGCATAGATATTTATAAAATTGGCATCGTATGGACCAGTAGTCATAGAATAAGCAACATTGAAGCCTAATATGCATTCATCTATTATTATTTGGGCACAAATAATTTTACTGTGTGAAGACCGTACATAAAAATGCTGATTTTTTTCTTAATTGGTACCTGGCGACACACATTTTCAAGTCTATTTCATTAAATTTGGCATAGATATTTATAAAATTGGCATCGTATGAACCAGTAGTCATAGTATAAGCAACATTGAAGCCTAATATGCATTCATCTATTATTACATGGGCACAAATAATTTTACTGTGTGAAGACCCTACATAAAAATGCTGATTTTTTTCTTACTTGGTACCTGGCGACACACATTTTCAAGTATTTTTCATTAAATTTGGCATAGATATTTTAAAAAATGGCATCGTATGAACCAGTAGTCTTAGTATAAGCAACATTGAAGCCTAATACGCATTCATCTACATGTATTATTATTTGGGCACAAACAATTTTACCGTGTGAAGATCCTACATAAAAATGCTGATTTTTTTCTTATTTGGTACCTGGCGACACACATTTTCAAGTCTATTTCATTAAATTTGGCATAGATATTTATAAAAATGGCATCGTATGAACCAGTAGTCATAGTATAAGCAACATTGAAGCCTATAATATGCATTCATCTATTATTATTTTGGGCACAAATAATTTTACTGTGTGAAGACCCTACATAAAAATGCTGATTTTTTTCTTACTTCAATGGCGACACACATTTTCAAGTCTATTTCATTAAATTTGGCATAGATATTTATAAAATTGGCATCGTATGAACTAGTAGTCATAGTATAAGCAACATTGAAGCCTAATATGCATTCATCTATTATTACTTGGGCACAAATAATTTTACTGTGTGAAGACCCTACATAAAAATGCTGATTTTTTTCTTACTTGGTACCTGGCGACACACATTTTCAAGTCTTTTTCATTAAATTTGGCATAGATATTTAAAAAATGGCATCGTATGAACCAGTAGTCATAGTATAAGCAACCTTGAAGCCTAATATGCATTCATCTACATGTATTATTATTTGGGCACAAACAATTTTACCGTGTGAAGATCCTACATAAAATTGCTGATTTTTTTCTTATTTGGTACCTGGCGACACACATTTTCAAGTCGATTTCATTAAATTTGGCATAGATATTTATAAAAATGGCATCGTATGAACCATTAGTCATAGTATAAGCAACATTGAAGCCTAATATGCATTCATCTATTATTATTTTGGGCACAAATAATTTTACTGTGTGAAGACCGTACATAAACATGCTGATTTTTTTTTCTTAATTGGTACCTGGCGACACACATTTTCAAGTCTATTTCATTAAATTTGGCGTAGATATTTATAAAATTGGCATCGTATGAACCAGTAGTCATAGTATAAGCAACATTGAAGCCTAATATGCATTCATCTATTTTTATTTGGCCACAAATAATTTTACAGTGTGAAGACCCTACATAAAAATGCTGATTTCATCTATTATTATTTGGCCACAAATAATTTTACAGTGTGAAGACCCTACATAAAAATGCTGATTTTTTTTCTTACTTGGTATCTGGCGACACACATTTTCAAGTCTATTTCATTAAATTTGGCATATATATTAATAAAAATGGTATCGTATGAACTAGTCGTCATAGTATATTAGCAACATTGAAGCCTAATATACATTCATCTATTATTATTTGGGCACAAATAATTTTACCGTATGAAGACCCTACATAAAAATGCTGATTTTGTCTTACTTGGTACCTGGCGACACACAATGTCATATTCATCTACACAAATGTATCACATGTGTCAGAAAACACCCAGGACAAATATATGGACGGAATGATTTTTTCACTTATGTGGGTGTATGTTGGCTCCACTTCACACGATACAGTCATTGTAGTTTAATTGAAAAACGCATCTTACAATGTGAGATGAGTTCTGGGTTCAGGCCCCAGCAGTGGCCTATCATGTGTGATATACAGAGCCATTATGATTAAATATACACAGTTATCTTTTTAAACAATACAATTAAATATAAGGAATAATGTTAAAGGGCATTGCTGCTTAGCCATTTTTGGGATTGTATTGTGATTTTTGGCCAAATTTGGCACTGAATAACAGGGTTTATATACATCCCAAGCATAAATGCTTCTAAATTTGTAAAAAAGAAAAACAAGTCGAAGTGTGCAGAATATTAAAAATTTGCAACTTTCTGATGTCTAAAGGTCATTAAATGCCACTTAAAGTTTACTTTTTTTTTGTACAAAATGACCCATTTTGTGCTGTCCATTATTGGTTAATGTTTTACGCCGTCAGGTCCAAAAACGCTCATTCTGTAGCTTGTTTGGACTATAATCTATAATGTGGCCAAGTTTCAGCAGATTCGGCCCAGTGGTTCTGATTTTATACGCAGTGACTAGCTTTTATTAGTCCACTACCGGTTTCACCGGAGGGGACTTATGGTTTGTGCTCTGTGTGTCCGTCAGTCAGTCAGTTAGTCTGTCACACTTTTCTGAATCCTGCGATAACTTTAAAAGTTCTTAATATTTTTTTCATGAAACTTGAAACATGGATAGATGGCAATAAGGGCATTATGCACGTAATTTCATTTTGTTCCTACGTCAAAAATTCTGGTTTCTATGGCAATAAATAAAAAAATAAAATAAATTCTGACAATGGTGGAGCCGGTAGGGGACAAATTTGCTTGACAATAGTATTGTTGAGTATTACTCACTGACTTATGCATATGCGCTCGGCTGTTTTTCGGAGAATACCTGAGGTATTGTCATAGCCAGCTCATGGTGTCGTGTCGTGTCTTTTCGCCGTCCGGCGTCCGCCATGCTAAAACCTTAACATTGACCCATTGTACCCACAATTTTCGTACCCACATTTTTTTTCGTAACCAAAATGTTCGTACCCACATTTGCAATATGTTGGACAACTCGCCCCAATCGAAAGACATGAAGCAGCTTCCGTTACTGTTTGCGGTGATGGCCGGAAAAAACAGTGAAGACTACACACAGGTAATTGTTTTACCGTTACAGTTCGTACCCTTACGGATATTTACATATGCTTAAATATACAGTATTAACAAACATTCGCTCACAGCCTGTGAATGTTTTCACACTCATGCAAACTTGAAAGTATGGCGGCACGTGCAAAGCCTCGGTCTCCAGGTAATAAATATAATTATGGATGTGTATAAATAATTTTATGATTGTACTTACGAAAATTTAAATTTTCGCCGTTATATAAATCTAGGAAAAAAATAACACATACAAATGCCGATGTTTCATATCACTTATTATATAGTATTTCATTGATTTTACAGAGCGCCTACAGTCAACGCGACACTGTATTCACCTTTGTCCGCAAGGTCATGTCTATACCGTTCCTGCCAGCGGAACATGTGGAACCAGCGATTATGAGGTAGATTATATATTTGACAAATACACAAAGAAATACAAAAAATAACTGGATGGCCACGTTTCACTTATTTAGAAATAATTCGAAAAACCGTTCAGACTATTACTTTACAAATTACTGGTCTCTTGTAATAGTACTGATTCATTTTTATTTGTTTCAGACTGAAAGAAAAAACAACAGACGAACGCCTGGCCGACCTGCTAGAGTATGTGGACAGGACATAGCTTAAATCTTTGGTGTGGGGACCTGAAAATTGGAGCGTGTTTGGTCGGAGTGTCCGAACAAATAATGACTGTGAAGGGTGGCACTTGAAACTAAATCAGCAAGCCAAGAAAGCCAATTTGCCTTTCTACCTACTACTGACCCTTCTTTGTGAAGAGGCTTCCCTTCTCCCAACACAGGTGAAGATGGTATCAGAAGGAAAGCTATCCAGGCGACAACGAAGGAAGAACACGTCTCTCCAGGGGAAAAATCTCCAAGCTGTGGGAAGCGTACGAGAGCGGAGAATTGTCAGTCAACGGCCTACTGAGGAAATGCAGTGGCATTTATGGACCAAATGCATGAACGTTGCTCATTTGATGTCTTTCTGATTGTTGGAAATGTTTCAACCCTTGTTTTTGAAAAGCTTGTTTGTGTGTGAAAGTTACTGTGTGTTTGTAATGTTTTACCATTATTATATTTTTTAAATGTTTGATAATATTCATCATTTACGGACCAAATGCCTGCCTGAAAGTTGCTAGATTGAATTGAAATAAATTATTGCTCATTTGTTGTTTTTTTTTCTTCTGATTGTTAGAAATGTTTCAACCATTGTGTTTAAAAGCTTGTTTCTGTGTGAAAGTTTGTGTTTAATTATTACGGATGTTTGAAATGTTTGATAATTTTCATCATGGCTCATTACAACCTGTGTTTGTAATGTTTTAAAAGTATTAAAGATGTTGGAAATGTTTGATAATATTTTGTGAAAGTTTGTGTTTATTATTACGGATGTTTGAAATGTTTGATATTATTCATCAAGGCTCATTACAAACTGTGTTTTAAAATTATTTTTAAAATGAGTTAATAAATGGAAATGTTTGATAATATTTTGAATTGTCTTTTCATTCATAAATCTGTGTTATTTATTTCATTTAATATGCTAAAATTGATGCTTTGTATGTTTTCAATAAAAACAAATGTTAGTATCGTGAGTCTGTAATTGTTATAAATTATGAATAAAATTATGAATATAACACATTTCTATTTTTATTTTTTTCCCCATGTATTATTCGTTTTGTGTATTCAGCATTCCTTTTAAAGTCAAAAATGTTATTTAATACATTTTTTTCACAAAGAGTATTATATATATGACAAAATATTTCGTTGCACGCTGTCATTTAATTTGGGGCGAGTTGTCTTTTATTTGGGGCGAGTTGTCTTTCGATTGGGGCGAGTTGTCCAATATATTTGGGGCGACTTGTCCAGATTTTCGGGGCGACTTGTCCTGGGGCGAGTTGGCTTTGGGGCGAGTTGTCTGGTAACCTTGTTTAGTACCCAAAATTTGTGTTCCCACATTTTCTTACCCAAATTTTCGAACCCACATTTTTTTAGTTCCCACTCATTCCATCCCGCGAAACCCTTAAGGTGTCGCAACTCTAGTATGGAATGAGTGATGTATTGGACGTCATCATTGATGACGTTCATTCGAACGAATGATAAAGGGGGCTAAGTTTCGTTAAGTTGGTGCAAATCACTGCGATTTGAGTTTCTTGAAAACTGGCCCAGCACGTTTGCTGAAATTTGACATGTATATGGACAAGAATGCGATCTACCTGTTGGCGTAGGCGTTATACCTGGCAAAAATCAAGTTTTTTTATTAAATCACGTAAAGATTTCGCAAGTTCTACATAACCGGATTTACAAAATGCGGTATGTGAATATACCGAAGCCCTACCGAAATCTCCGAAATCAAACTTTGATAAAAACAATGTTTCATTAGTGATTTCAGTGTATTTCGCAACAATCTATATTAAAATACGCAGTTTTTCGATAAATAATAAACATTAATGGGGATTTCGTGGGATCTCGGGGATTCCTGGGGAAATTTTGGTAATTACGGGAATTTCGGTATTTCTTCACACCCGTCAACATGGCCGACTTCGTCAGAATGAACGCTTAGAAAGTATTTACAAAAAAACATCATCACAAACGATGTTAAGTGAACCTGTTTTGTAGATAAGTATACGATCCATTGGAAAACACTAACATTTGACATAAAAAAACGCCAGTGGATATGGAAATCTTCATCGTTCGAAATAGCAGACGGCGTCAAGACTCAAAGGCTGCTAATACATGTTCGAAAAGAACTCGAGAAAGTATTAACAAAATAACATTATTAAAAATGATGTAAAGTGAACGCTAATTCGCTGTTTTGTAGATAAGTATACGATCTATTGAAAAACCATAACATTTGACACAAAAACACCCATGGATATGGAAATCTTCAGCGTAACGAAATAGCAGACAACACACGGCGTCTCATCTGGGTCTACGCTGTTTGCCAAGGCCGATAATATAATGAATGGAAATGCACAAACTCAGTAACTGGCAAGCATATATGCATTAGTAGGTTGTTTCGTGATTATTCAGAAACGACTACATAATTCTTTTGGTTCAACCAGTGCAACTTAACAGAAATAAGTATAAAAAGTTTCTTCACCTGACAACAATGTGCCAACTTAATACAAGGTAAGTTGTTTACATTATTTAAAATATTGCAAGCTTACAGTACTGAACAATAAACAGCTGGTACAATGAAATGTCATCGTTTTAATTTTAATAAGCCCGTGGTAAATTACCCTTTTTAATGTTATGGATCAATGCATCTCTAACACCTTCAATAGACTTGTTCATGAAAAATATACACCCTCAGTGCATGTTATCCCATACACCATCAACCACTTACTAAGGCTTGATTGGTCATTCTCGGCTCGGGTACTACTTACCGGTACATGTACCCCGGGTACTCTTAACTTTACTTACATGTTCCCAGGGTACGGTAAATAAACTTAAACATACCCGCAAATATTAGATTATATCCGAGTTGTATATCCGCCCAAAATCCGATGTCGTTAAACATGCTACAGATAACGTAAAACAATATTGTTTACCTTAAACAACCTTCTCTTTTAATAAATCTACATCAACATGCTTTTTAGTTTGAGTGTTGAGAGGACGCCGTAGGAATAAGCAAGTAATCAAGAATACGTCTCTGTTTCTGCTTTTATTTCCTTCATGTATAACGACGATAAGGATTGACGACTAACATTGACGACAATCATCACAAGCATTTACGACTAACACTGACGACAAGCATTGGCGACTAGATGTAACATTGACGATTCTCTACAATAAATGAAATTAACAATAAAAAATGAATAATAAGATTATAGTACAACAGATATGCTTTTCAAAGTATAATATAATGGCATACACTAATTAGAATAAGAGGTTTCATAAATAACAATTTGAAACATTTTCAATCAATATCTAAATATCTTATACAATATTTATTACACAGCATGAATTAATTGTTAAAACATAATATAAATTCCAAATATGGTGTTCCCCATTTAACGGACCTTGCAAACCAAATAATGTTTCTTTTAAATAATCTATGACGGTAAAAAGTGAACGTGCGATGTCATGGAAAATATTATACTTAACGACGTCATACAATGACGCGACTTTAAACAATTTAAGATTTAAAATTAAATCACATTATTGATTTTAACAATGAGTTTTGATAATATAAATGCCATTGAACAGAAAATTGACATAAATGTAAACATAATTAATTTTTACAAAATACCCGACAACAACCGATTTAGTGTTAAAATTCCCGGGTACGTTTTAGTATATTTACCGTACCCAGGGTACGAGCCTTACTTACTGTATTATTATTATATCTCACCGACTACAAGGTACCTTTACCTTGTTGTGTTTATCAACCTGGAATTTATGTAAAATCCGGCTTTCTTTACTTTTATTTTTCATTCATTTGATTACGCAATTGTTGACGTACCTCGTGGGAAATTATTTGAATCTTTGGATTTTAATGTTGACAAGCTGGAAGTGTCAATTTATTTTAAAAACGAATCTAAGATTTTAAGTATTGTGTGTTTGTCATGCATAATTCAGTGTTTTCCAAAAAAAAAATGGAGTAGCCAGTTATATGGCCGGCAACTATGCAGTAAAACAAAAGTATTTATGACATTTACTTGATATATATTGGGAAAAGTAGCCGTCATGTAAATGTAAGAGTAAATGTAACCGGCAGAATCGCTGGCTGCCGGTATTTAAAGAGAACACTGATAATAGTAAACTAAATCTCTACGACACGATTACAGCGTTGTAAAATTGTGTTTTGGGTGATAATGGTTAGTAATTCATACAAATGTTATTAAAAAATATTGTGCTTTAAAATTAATTTTGAGAATGGGATGGAAGAACAGAAAATGAAGAGCATACAGGGATGGAAATAAGTGGTTTCCCATGAGCCCGGGGCAAGTAGATTTTGGCCTGGGCAACTCGATTTCAAAAGTTGGTAAACTTGTTTTTTTTAAATCTTAAAACAATTCAGTGCAATAAAAATTGAAAAACAATTGATCACCATGGATCAATACTAGTTAAATAACATTCATTATTTAGGAATAGGACATGATTCAATTCAGGCTCATAATAATACATCATGCATTGAACATGTGTATTGTCAGCAAATGTATATAATTATTTATTATTTTATTAAAAAAATGTATAATAATATTCACATGTTCATATTTCTGGGCTCGTTATTCTTTATCTGGGCAACCAAAATACTAAAGATGGTTGCCCACAATAGTAAAAAGTTAGTTTCAATCCCTGGCATATCATTGTAACTTTATTGTTTAACTGCATTGCATTAAAATTGTGATTGAGGTAAGCTTGTTGTTTATAGTATATTTACTTTTTAGCTCGACTATTATATATGAAATATATATAGTGGACCTATCCTACTCACCCGGCGTAGGTGCGCGCATTGGAATGTTTGCGTACCACCTCGAATATATTTCCTATGTCCATTGACATATTGCTTTCATACATGTATTTTGCTTCTTAACCAACATGACCCCAATGTATAAACAAAAGCAGATAACTGTATCAAGCATTTTGTAACAATTATGGCCTTTTTTTCACTAAGAATAAGCATATAATTGATAAATCTATTTTAAAGTTTGCGTACCACCTTTAAATTCATTTTTTATTGCCACAACTTCTTTATTATGTTCTCCCCAAATTTTTTAAGGGGGGAGCATATAGTCGCCGCTTCGTCTGTCCGTCCGTGCACAATTTTTGTCCGGGCTATTTCTCAGCAACTAATGACTGGAATTCAATTAAACTTAATGGGAAGCTTCACTACCAAGAGGAGACATGCATATTATCAGCCGGTTCTGGTCAAATGATTTTTCACAGAGTTACAATGTATGGCCCTATGAAATTTTCCATTAACAGTACATATAACGCGATCTACCTGTTGGCTGTTCGTTATAACTGGGAAAAATCTAGTTTTTGATTAAATCACGAAAAAGTGGTGTTTTTTATTGCGCAATCGCTATAAACACGTGGCTTGGCCGAAAGTACATGTAGCTTTAATAGCAACCCCAAGACAATTCACCCCCAGGAGACAATTCACGGGCTAGACTATTCAAATTAGATTTTTCATACCCCAATTTTTCGATTTTCGTAATCATTTTTGTCGTACCCAAATGTTTTTCATACCCAAATTTGTTCGTACCTAAAAAAAAATTCGTACCCATTATTTTCGTACCCAACTGTTTTTCGTACCCAAATTTTTCGTACCAAATTTTTTTGGTACCCAATTTTTTTGGTACCCTTTTTTTTTCGTACCCATTTTTTTCGTACCTAAATTTTTTTCGTACCAAATTTTTTTCGTAACAATTTTTTTTTTCGTACCCATTTTTTCCGTACCCAAATGTTTTTTGTTCCCAATTGTTTTCGTACCCAATTTTTTTTTCGTACCCATTTTTTTCGTACCCAAATGTTTTTCATACCCAAATTTGTTCGTACCCAATTTTTTTTTCGTACCAATCTTTTTTGTACCCAAATTTGTTCGTACCCAATTTTTTTTTCATACCCATTTTTTTCGTACCCAAATAAAAAAATTCGTACCCATTTTTTTTGGTACCCATATTTATTTCGTACCCAGATTTTTTTGTACCCAAATTTTTATTTGTACCCATTTTTTTCGTACCCAAATAGTTTTCGTATCCTAATTTTTTTCGTTTCCTTTATTTTTTCGTACTCTTATTTGTTTTCGTAACCAAATTAGTTTTTTTTCCTGCCCATATTATGTTCGTACCCATTATTTCTTCGTACACAAATTTGTTCGTACCCAAATTTTTTCGTACCCATTTGTTCGTACTAAATTTTTTTTCGTACACAAATTTGTTCGTACCTAATTTTTTATTCGTACCCATTTTTTTCGTACCCAAATAGTTTTTCGTACCTTTATTTTGTTCGTACCGTTTTTTTTTTCGTACTCAAATTTGTTTTCGTACCCAAATTTTTTATTTTTTTAGTACCCACTGCCCACATATTTTTTCGTACCAATTTTTTATTTTGAAATAATCGATTTTCAATTTGATATGAACTCTCCACTCATTCCATCCCGCGACACCCTTAAGGTGTCGCAACTCTAGCATGGAATGAGTGATGTATTGGACGTCATCATTGATGACGTTCATTCGAACGAATGATAAAGGGGGCTAAGTTTCGTTAAGCTGGCGAAAATCACTGCGATTTGTGGCGCTTGAAAACTGATCGGTTACTTTTGCTGAAATTTGACATGAGTATGGAAAAGAATGCGATCTACCTGTTGGCGTAGGCTTTAAACCTGGGAAAAATCAAGTTTTCGAGTATTTTGTGTTGAAATATTTTTATGGGAAACGGCACGCGCGCATGACGTCATGAAAAGCGCTTAGGCTAGCTTCCATCTTGTTAATAAACAAAGAAACCAAGTTACGCGTTATTAATTCAGTTAGGCGTTTAATCGATAAACAAAGACGTAATAATTGTGTTTGAATATCAATCGGTAGTACACATGCATGTCTTTTGTGCACATTGTGGTTTTTTAATGAACATGACATAAATCAATGTGTTATTCAACGTATTGTGTGCGACGAGTTGAGGAAAGGTTTACACGGCTAGGCTTTCCGAGATAGATGTAAGTAAACACTGGTATTAGAATGGTATTCTATTTGTCCGATAATATCTTGAATATAAATGATATTGAGACAATTACATTATTAGGGTTTGATAATTTATTATCTAATCAATAAATAAACGCGAACAGCAAATCAATTGATTTCGTTTGTAGTGGAAACCGAAAGTAAACAATCCAACCGTCAAAATGGCTGACGACATAGCAACGTAGAAATAAACACTCATAAATTATTTACATTATAAGATCATCAGAAATGATGTAAAGTGAACGCTAATTCGCTGTTTTGTAGATAAGTATACGATCTATTGAAAATCCATAACATTTGACACAAAAACACCCGTGGATATGGAAATCTTCAGCGTAACGAAATAGCAGACATCACACTGCGTACGTCTCATCTGGGTCTACGCTGTTTGCGAAGGCCGATAATATAATGAATGGAAATGCACAAACTCAGTAACTGGCAAGCACATATGCATTAGTAGGTTGTTTCGTGATTATTCAGAAACGACTACATAATTCTTTTGGTTCAGCCAGTGCAACTTAACAGAAATAAGTATAAAAAGTTTCTACATCTGACAACAATGTGCCAACTTAATACAAGGTAAGTTGTTTACATTATTTAAAATATTGCAAGCTTACAGTACTCAACAATAAACAGCTGGTACAATGTAATATCATCGTTTTAATTTTAATAAGCCCTTGGTTAATTACCCTTTTTAGCTCATCTATTTTTTGAAAAAAAATTATGAGCTATTGTCATCACCTTGGCGTCGGCGTCGGCGTCGGCGTCGGCGTCGGCGTCGGCGTCTGCGTCGGCGTCGGCGTCGGCGTCGGCGTCGGCGTCCGGTTAAGTTTTGCGTTTAGGTCCACTTTTCTCAGAAAGTATCAATGCTATTGCATCCAAACTTGGTACACTTACTTACTATCATGAGGGGACTGGGCAGGCAAAGTTAGATAACTCTGGCGTGCATTTTGACTGAATTATGTGCCCTTTTTATACTTAGAAAATTGAAAATTTTGGTTAAGTTTTGCGTTTAGGTCCACTTTTTTCAGAAAGTATCAATGCTATTGCATTCAAACTTGGTACACTTACTTACTATCATGAGGGGACTGGGCACGCAAAGTTAGATTACTCTGGCGTGCATTTTGACAGAATTATGTGCCCTTTTTATACTTAGAAAATTGAAAATTTTGGTTAAGTTTTGTGTTAAGGTCCATTTTATTCCTTAAGTATCAAAGCTATTGCTTTCATACTTGCAACACTTACTAACTACCGTAAGGGGACTGTGCAGGCAAAGTTATGTAACTCTGACTGGCATTTGGACGGAATCATGGGCCCTTTATACTTAGAAAATTGAAAGTTTGGTTAAGTTTTGTGTTTTGGTCCACTTTACCCCTAAAGTATCATAGATATTGCTATCATACTTGGAACACTCGCAAACTATCATAAGGGTACAGTAAAAGGACAAGTTGCATAACTCTGGATGTCATTTTTATGGAATTATGGCCCTTTTTTGACTTAGTAACTTTGAATATATGGTTAAATTTTGTGTTTCGATCCACTTTACTTCTTAAGTATCAAGGCTATTGCTTTCAAACTTCAAATACTTTCGTGCTATCATGAGGTTACTGTACCTGGCAAGTTGAATTTTACCTTGACCTTTGAATGACCTTGAGTCTCAAGGTCAAATTATTAAATTTCTCTAAAATTGCCCTAACTTCTTTATTTATGATTAGATTTGATTGATACTTTGACAAAACTACTCTTACCTGACATACCACAATAGACTCCACCCAAACCATCGCCAGTGCCCCCCCCCCCCCCCCCCCAACCCCCCCCCCCTATTTTTTTTTTTTTTTTTTTTTTTTTTTTTTTTTTTTTTTAAGATCATCTCACAAATGACCACCACACCCTCACACTATACCCCCCCCACCCCACCCCCTCCCCAATTTTTTTTTAAACGGTAAAAAAACAAAACTATTTATTTTGATTATTTTATGTTTGAAATACCGTCCAACCATCGCACCCAAGAATCCCCACCCCCCCCTCCCCCACCCGAATCCCACCCCCCCCTATTTTTTTTTTTTTTTTTTTAAGATCATCTCACAAATTACCACCACACCCTCACACTATACCCCCCACCTCACCCCCCCATTTTTTTTATGAAACGGTTAAAAAACACAAATAATTATTTTTATTATTTTATGTTTGAAATACCGTCCAACCATCGCACCCAAGAATCCCCCCCCCACCCCCCCCCCCACTCCCCCCACCCCCGATTTTTTTTTTCCTTTTTTTCGCATTTTTGGAAGAAAATGTAATAAATGTCCACACCCCCACACAATGCACCGCTCTTCACTCCACCCCTCCCTCCTTTGTGATTGAAAATGAAAGTCCCTTCACCTTTAAAAAGAAAATAGATGAGCGGTCTGCACCCGCAAGGCGGTGCTCTTGTTAATGTTATGGATCAATGCATCTCTAACACCTTCAATTGACTTGTTCATGAAAAATATACACCCTCAGTGCATGTTATCCCATACACCATCAATCACTTACGAAGGCTCGATTGGTCATTCTCGGCTCGGGTACTACTTACCGGTACATGTACCCCGGGTACTCTTAACTTTACTTACATGTTCCCTGGGTACAGTAAATAAACTTAAACATACCTGCAAATATTAGATTGTATCCGAGTTGTATATCCGCCAAAAATCTGATGTCGTTAAACATGCTACCGATAACGTAAAACAATATTGTTAACCTTAAACAACCTTCTCTTTTAAAAAATCTGCATCAACATGCTTTTTAGTTTGAGTGTTGAGAGGACGCCATAGGAATAAGCAAGTAATCAAGAATCTGTTTCTGCTTTTATTTCCTTCATGTATAATGACGATAAGGATTGACGACTAACATTGACAACAATGATCACAAGCATTTACGACTAACACTGACGACAAGCATTGTTAAATTAACGATTTAATTTGAATAATAAGATTATAGTACAACAGATATGCTTTTCAAAGTATAATATAATAGCATACACTCATTAGAATAAGAGGTTTCATAAATAACATATGAAACATTTTCAATCAATATCGAAATATCTTATTCAATATTTATTACACAGCATGAATTAATTGTTAAAACATAATATAAATACCGAATATGGTGTTCCCCATTTAACGGACCTTGCAAACCAAAAAATGTTTCTTTAAAAAAATCTATGAAGGTAAAAAGTAAAAAGCGATGTCGCGGAAAATATTATACTTGACGAAGTCATACAATTACGCGACTTTAAACAATTTAAGATTTAAAATTAAATCACATCATTGATTTTAACAATGAGTTTTGATAATATAAATGCCATTGAACAGAAAATTGACATAAATGTAAACATAATTAATTTTTACAAAATACCCGACAACAACCGATTTAGTGTTAAAATTCCCGGGTACGTTTTAGTATATTTACCGTACCCAGGGTACGAGCCTTACTTACTGTATTATTATTATATCTCACCGACTACAAGGTACCTTTACCTTGTTGTGTTTATCAACCTGGAATTTATGTAAAGTCCGGCTTTCTTTACTTTTTTTTTCATTCATTTGATTACGCAATTGTTGACGTACCTCGTGGAAAATTATTTGAATCTTTGGATTTTAATGGCGACAAGCTGGAAGTGTCAATTTATTTTAAAAACGAATCTAAGATTTTAAGTATTGTGTGTTTTTCATGCATAATTCAGTGTTTTCCAGAAAATTGAGTACCAGTTATATGGCCGGCAACTATGCAGTAAAACAAAAGCATTTATGACATTTACTTGATATATTTGGGAAAAAAAGCAGTCATGTAAATGTAAGAGTAAATGTAACCGGCAGAATCGCTGGCTGCCGGTATTTAAAGAGAACACTGATAATAGTAAACTAAATCTCTACGACACGATTACAGCGTTGTAAAATTGTGTTTTGGGTGATAATGGTTAGTAATTCATACAAATGTTATTAAAAAATATTGTGCTTTAAAATTAATTTTGAGAATGGGATGGAAGAACAGAAAATGAAGAGCATACAGGGATGGAAATAAGTGGTTTCCCATGAGCCCGGGGCAAGTAGATTTTGGCCTGGGCAACTCAATTTCAAAAGTTGGTAAACTTGTTTTTTTTTTTAATCTTAAAACAATTCAGTGCAATAAAAATTGAAAAACAATTGATCACCATGGATCAATACTAGTTAAATAACATTCATTATATAGGAATAGGACATGATTCAATTCAGGCTCATAATAATACATCATGCATTGAACATGTGTATTGTCAGCAAATGTATATAATTATCTATTATTTTATTAAAAAAATATAATAATATTCACATGTTCATATTTCTGGGCTCGTTATTCTTTATCTGGGCAACCAAAATACTAAAGATGGTTGCCCACAATAGTAAAAAGTTAGTTTCAATCCCTGGCATATCATTGTAACTTTATTGTTTAACTGCATTGCATTAAAATTGTGATTGAGGTAAGCTTGTTGTTTATAGTATATTTACTTTTGAGCTCGACTATTATATATGAAATATATATAGTGTAGCTATCCTACTCACCCCGGCGTAGGTGCGCGCATTGGAATGTTTGCGTACCACCTCAAATATATTTCCTATGTCCATTGACATATTGCTTTCATACATGTATTTTGCTTCTTAACCAACATGACCCCAATGTATAAACAAAAGCAGATAACTGTATCAAGCATTTTGTAACAATTATGGCCTTTTTTTCACTAAGAATAAGCATATAATTGATAAATCTATTTTAAAGTTTGCGTACCACCTTTAAATTGCCACAACTTTTTAACCAGGTTTTCCGAAGGAAAAAACTGGTTATTAGATTGGCGAATGCGGGCGGGCTGGCTGGCTGGCTGGCTGGCTGGCGGGCTGGCTGGCTGGCTGGCGGGCTGGCGGAATAAGCTTGTCCGGGCCATAACTATGTCGTTCATTGTCAGATTTTAAAATCATTTGGCACATTTGTTCACCATCATTGGACGGTGTGTCGCGCGAAATAATTACGTCGATATCTCCAAGGTCAAGGTCACACTTTGAGTTCAAAGGTCAAAAATGGCCATAAATGAGCTTGTCCGAGCCATAACTATGTCGTTCATCGTCAGATTTTAAAATCATTTGGCACATTTGTTCACCATCATTGGACGGTGTGTCGCGCGAAATAATTACGTCGATATCTCCAAGGTCAAGGTCACACTTTGAGTTCAAAGGTCAAAAATGGCCATAAATGAGCTTGTCCTGGCCATAACTATGTCATTCATTGTGAGATTTTAAAATCATTTGGCACATTTGTTCACCATCATGGGACGGTGTGTCCCACGAAAGAATCACGTCAATATCTCCAATGTCAAGGTCGCCACGACTAAAAATAGATTTAAAAAAAAAAAAACTTACAAAGGGGGTTAATTTTGTTTGGTCATTTCAAAAGTTCAGTTTGAGTTTTCTCCCTTTATCAGATTTTTTTTTCACAATGAAAACCTGGTTTTGTGACAATTTTGTCCCTTGTTTATTATGCTCTCCCCAAATTTTTTAAGGGGGGAGCATATAGTCGCCGCTTCGTCTGTCCGTCCATGCACAATTTTTGTCCGGGCTATTTCTCAGCAACTAATGACTGGAATTCAATTTAACTTAATGGGAAGCTTCACTACCAAGAGGAGACATGCATATTATCAGCCGGTTCTGGTCAGATGATTTTTCACAGAGTTACAATGTATGGCCCTATGAAATTTTCCATTAACTGTACATATAACGCGATCTACCTGTTGGCGTATTCGTTATTACTGGGAAAAATCTAGTTTTTGATTAAATCACGAAAAAGTGGTGTTTTTTATTGCGCAATCGCTATAAACACGTGGCTTGGCCGGAAGTACATGTAGCCTTAATAGCAACCCCAAGACAATTCACCCCCAGGAGACAATTGACGGGCTAGACAATTCAAATTAGATTTTTCATACCCCAATTTTTCGATTTTCGTTATCATTTTTGTCGTACCCAAATGTTTTTCGTACCCAAATTTGTTCGTACCTAAAAAAAAATTCGTGCCCATTATTATCGTACCCAGATGTTTTCGTACCCAAATTTTACGTACTCAATTTTTATTGTACCCCTTTTTTTTCGTGCCCAATTTTTTTCGTACCCATTTTTTTCGTACCTAAATTTTTGTTCGTACCAAATTTTTTCCGTAACAATTTTTTTTTCGTACCCATTTTTTTCGTACCCAAATGTTTTTTGTTCCTCATTGTTTTCGTACCCATTTTTTTTTTCGTACCCATTTTTTTCGTACCGAAATGTTTTTCGTACCCAAATTTGTTCGTACCCATTTTTTTTCGTACCAATCTTTTTCGTACCCAAATTTGTTCGTACCCAATTTTTTTTATACCCATTTTTTTCGTACCCAAATAAAAAAATCGTACCCATTTTTTTAGTACCCAAATTTGTTTCGTACCCAAATTTTTATTTGTACACATTTTTTTCGTACCCAAATAGTTTTCATACCCTAATTTTTTTTGTTTCCTTTATTTTTTTGTACTCTAATTTGTTTTCGTAACCAAATTAGTTTTTTTTCCTGCCCATATTATGTTCGTACCCATTATTTCTTCGTACACAAATTTTTTCGTACCCAAATTTTTTCGTACCCATATGTCGTACTCAAATTTTTTTCGTACACATATTTGTTCGTACCTAATTTTTTATTCGTACCCATTTTTTTCGTACCCAAATAGTTCTTCGTACCTTTATTTTGTTCGTACCCTTTTTTTTTCGTACTCAAATTTGTTTTCGTACCCAAATTATTTTTTTTTCGTACCCACTGCCCACATATTTTTTCGTACCCAAATTTTTGTCGAAATAATCGGCTTTCAATTTGATTTGATCTCCCCACTCATTCCATCCCGCGAAACCCTTAAGGTGTCGCAACTCTAGTATGGAATGAGTGATGTATTGGACGTCATCATTGATGACGTTCATTCGAACGAATGATTAAGGGGGCTAAGTTTCGTTAAGCTGGCGCATATAGCCGCGATTTGGGAGTCTTGAAAACTGGCCGAACACGTTTGCTGAAATTTGACATGTATATGGACCAGAATGCGATCTACCTGTTGGCGAAGGCGTTATACCTGGGAAAAATCCAGTTTTGGAGTATTTTGTGTTTAAATATTTTTTGTGGGAACGGGCACGCGCTCAAATAAACATTGTGACGTCACTTCACGAACAGCGCTAGAGATCCGCCATCTTGTAACGCGACAAAGAAACTCAGTGTTATTAATTCAATAAACACAGAAAAATATGATTGTGTTTAATAATCATTAATACAAATGTCTGTATTTTGTGCAGTGGATGTTTATTCAGACAGATACGGCAGAATTATGTAAGTATCTTTGTGTACTTTACAGTAGATTTGATAGTGGTAAACAACTGCGTACCGGTAAAGTTCAATCTAGCCGATTTTACTACGCAAGAAATTTAAGTATCTCACTGGCAAAATGAGCTTGACACATAAACAACAACCGGATCCGATTTACATTCACATAATATTGTGGGAATCCGATGCAATGCAAATTACTAATGTTTGATAGCGTTTGATGAATTCGTTATATCAATATGCATTAACTTTCAAGGGGAATAATTTTAATTGAAATGTGCGATTCAATGACAGTGTTATATTGGGATAATAAGTCGTTTAGCCGTTATCATGATAAGTATTTAGTTTGTTGTGTTTCATTTTCATTAAAACATAGTTTTACTGTTTTATCCTTAAAGTAAAACAGTTCAGTAGTCATTATATCTTGAATTTTAAATATTGAAATAGATGTCGGATATTTAATATTTTCGGACGTTGCTACGTAAGCTAGTTGTCAATATAATTATTAATATACTGATTTACCTTTTACGCATACAGTTGTGCAACTGTTGTCTACGTAATGATACGCTATTTAATGTCTATAATGTCTTCCTGCCCCTGATGATAATAAGTCTTTAACTCAACAAACCCCAGCAATGTCAATGGTCTGTCAACATTAGAAAAATATTAGCTAAAGAAACTTCAGCGTACAATTTATATAGTATTGACATACCTGTACGCTGAAGCCAACCCTGTATCGAAAGTCAACCAGAGTGGTAACATATTTATGTCACGCTATAAATCAAAGAATACTCATTTTCTTGGATACATTTCTACATATATTGATGAATGAATATAAATTACTGCACCGAGGAATATTTTAAGGTTCAAATGTTTCAAATGCATCTTACAATAGATGAAAATAACTCTCATCAGTCTGAAATTCACAATTTTGACACCATTGTCGCTTTGTCCAAGACTAGTTTTAATTTGGATACTTTCGAACGACCTTGACATTTTTTGGCTGAACTTGTAAACATCACTTTCGTTTTGTGAAATCTATTATTTGTGATTAACAACATAAGTCTGGTGGATTATAAAACTGATTTCAGTGTGAATCGGGTAGTTTTAAATATTTACTTTTAGTTTGTATTTACACTACAATTTGTTCACAAAACAAGCCAGAATATTCTAAAATACCGGGAAATGTCATTCTGAATTTGAAAACACTTGAGCACATGGTATGTTACTAAAAGTAGAAATACCATCATATGACCGTGAAATCTTCGGAGATTCGCATTTCAAGAAAGTCTGTCACATCGCTGTTTTTCTCCATATGTAAGAGCAGAATAGATAAATTTTAAATGTTTAAGATAGTAGTTTGTGAAAGAATGTTCAGTTAAATGTGAAAAATGTCAATCTTTCCTATCAAGTGATTGATATGGGCAAATAACTGCATTTAAAAGCGGTTTTGGACCGGTCTTTGTTAACTGTCCACTTTTGGGCATTTTCTGGTTGACTTTCCTAATGGGGTTGGTCCATAACTATAAAGTCGCGCCAGTCAAAAGTCATAAAAAGCGACATTTAAAGTTATGGTAGCCAGAATTAGAAAAATATGTACAACTGAGCAATCAATCATGACGGACTGATGTCTCAGGTTAGTGCAGTGATTTTTCCACCAGATTCTCACCAAGGTGATCCCGGTTGATTTCACCACAATTGAATATATGTCAGTACACAAATAAATTATACAGCAGGTAATGACAATCGATAAATGTCTTAGTTTTAATTTAATTGTTCGCACAAATTTGGACACTCTTTGTGTCTGAGATATGTTGGGTTAAATGACCTTTACAACAAAACATACATCTCTGAATCTGCGATACATTACAGTTAAAGTTTAACACATGTAAAATACCAGTATTCAGATCTGAAAATATCCTTAAAAACTCGTATGGTATGAAATACATATATCTTGTGACGTATTTTCATTCTAAATCTTGAATTTGATGACTACTTGAATTTAATGACGACAAGTCGGACATGCAGTTAAATATTTTAATACGTCTATCGTGTGACATAATTTCATTTAAACTCTAGATTGTAACGACATTAGTATGACGCGTGCGGCGTTATTTTGTTTAACAGTGAAACAAAAATTAAGTAGACTATCAAAAAAATACAAAAAGTGTACTTGTAAATAAAAACTCCTTCATTCCGTATAAAGATTGTACGTTACAGCAGAGCTCCAGATAACTTTTCTGAGTAAGTTGGTTAATACCCACTACTTTTGAGTTCAATTGGGTATTTTCATATTCAATTGGGTACAAAAAAGTCGGTACCCACTACCGGGTACTTTAATTGACAATTGGGTACCTTTGTTTTAAAATTGGGTATGTTCATTGTCTTAAATTCTCACCTGCTTACCTGAATAAGCTGGTTGTAGTTCCACTCTTAATTGATTAGTTTCAGAGATTTTGTGTAATTATGTAGATGTATCCATAATATACAGTCTTGATTTAAAAAAAAGTTCAACGATTTTTTCCACCAGTTTTCTTACAATGTAAGCACTGACAGCGATTGCCTCCGACATAATATCGTCAAGAATTAGTTTCACTATATTTTCCGCTTCTGATTTTGTGTTGCCTGCGGTTAAATATCTTAAAATTGAGTTTCTTTGTTCCTAGGATACGATGTTTCCATTTTTAAGGCCTCACGGTTTCGACATTTTCACAACAATAACACGTAGTCACAAAGACACTTTTTTCCGTACATATTATTGTGCTGAAGGTTATACTGAAAGCACTTGGACAAAGCGGAAAGAATCCGGGTATTTCTGACCAGGGTATTTCCGGGACAAATTTACTAGTTATGCAAAGGAAAAATATGATATGCGTAATCGGCAATTTCAATTGGGTTTCGGAACGCATGGTTTTATTTTTCTATGCGTAATCGGCAATTTTACATTGGGTATTTACACAAATGCGCACCTTATCTGTAGCTCTGTTACAGTAATCTGTGAAACAAAGTCATTAATAAAACAAAAAAATATGTTTGACCACAACGGTGGCTAATAATGTTTACGAAAAATACAAACAATATAGATTTATCTATTACATAACATGTTAGAATTTTATCATGCATTTATAATCACTCATAAAGAGATTTCAATAAACAGTTACATGCATAGACAGTTTTTTTAAGCCAGTGTCTTTTGAATTCAGAAAATAATCAAGATAAACCATAAAATTGGGAAAAATAGATAGTAAACCATAAAATTGAGAAAAATGAGGCATTATTAATATGATTATAAATAACAGAATTACAATAATATTGTTTAAAAGTGCATGATTGAGTGCATTTTAAAATTTATATTATAAAATGCTGCTTGAATTTATTTTTACCTTTCATGTGTTAAAAAAGAAATATTATCTGCTAATGCAAAATATGCGTAAGCTGGTTTATGGTCATTTCGCAGCAAAAGAGAAGAAAATAAGTGCATTAAATAAATGAATTCATATTTTTGTATCTGGAATAGTTGTACTTTAAATAGATCCTCCACCCTTTTATGGCCGAATAAGGGCTAAATTGCTTTCCGACTTGAAATGAAAAGGCATATTGGTTGATCGTGTAGCGTTTATGTGCAAAATTTGAGATCCAATCGATAAAGCTTGTTGATGCCAAAACAGGTAATAATAATAATTTATTATCAGGTACATGTACACAAGCAAATAAGTATATTTAACCCTTTCAGTGCGGGAACCGAATTTTAAAGGCCTTTGAAAACAGTTTGGATCCAGATGAGACGCCACAGAACGTGGCGTCTCATCAGGATCCAAACTGTTTGCTATTCTGATAGTATTCTTTGAAAAAAAAATGAAGAAAATGCTGATTTTAGAAATTCAGCAGACGACATTTTAGCAGACGACAAATTTCCCAGCATGCAAAGGGTTATTAAGATGCTTAAGGTGTGGAAGACTCATAATCAGGTTTGGTGTCCCTCAAACCCTAAGCGTCTTGTAATTCCTTATGCAGTTTGTATAGATAGTGCCGCATCCTGACACGTAAAGCTTGTGCTTTGTTGGCAGCGTTAGTTGGCTGTTAACAGGTTCATTGTGGTTATCTCCAACATCAGTCTGTCCGTCTGTCCTAGCCACTATCTCCTACACCATAAGCACTAGAACCTTGAAACTTAAACACATTGTAGCTATGAGCATTATGTGCGACCCTGCACTATTTGGAATTTTGATCTGACCCCTGGGTCAAAAGTTAAAGGGGATGGGGTGGAGACGGGTCAGAGATTTTCACTCATTTTTAGCTCGACTAATATATATGAAATATATATAATGGAGCTATCCTGATCACGTCGGCGTTACCGTTAGCGTGCACATGTTAAAGTTTGTGTACTACCCCAAATATTTTCTTTGTCCTTTAACAAATTACTTTTATATTTTGCATACATGTACTTCTTTACCAACATGACCCTTATCTATAAACAAGAGCAGACAACTGTATCAAGCATTTTGACAGGATTATTGCCCCTTTTATACTAAGAATATGCATACACTGTCACTCCAATATAACGCGGATGACGGGGTCCAAGCCACGCAACAGCGTTATAAACGGAAAGCGTTATAAGTTTTGAGCTAATTTATTTAAGGGGCTATAAAAACAGGTAAAGTATAGCCTATAATATAGGTCTTGTGTACCTTTATGCTGTGTTGTCAACCGCAAATACATGCATGTAAACCGAATCGAGCGATAACAGTATAACTACCGCTTTTCTAATGTGCACATTTATCCGATAATCCAATATAATTACATCACTTACGAAAAAATAATGTTTAACATTTATGACAAGAAATATGTTTACGAACTTCGTAAACAAATTCATATGCCTACGCCATTTTTCAGAAAAATTAGTACAGTGCATTATGGGACACAGCTTTCATTTGACGAGCGAATTTAAATTTAGATTGAATGCAATACGAGGCAATACGATACATGTACAAAGAAATGTTTTATTGCGTCATACGCAGCATGTAAAAAAGTGCTTTCCGTGGACTTTCTGATAACTGGCAAAAATTTAAGTGCATCTCTGTTAACTATTACACTGCGTTAGCATGTAAATAAATCGTCAGGATTTTTAACCAGGTTTTCCAAAGGAGAAAAATGGTTATTAGATTGGCGAATGCGGGCGGGCTGGCGGAACAAGCTTGTCCGGGCCATAACTATGTCGTTCATTGTCAGATTTTATAATCATTTGGCACATTTGTTCACCATCTTTGGACGGTATGTCGCGCGAAATAATTACGTAGATATCTCCAAGGTCAAGGTCACACTTTGAGTTCAAAGGTCAAAAATGGCCATAAATGAGCTTGTCCTGGCCATAACTATGTCATTCATTGTGAGATTTTAAAATCATTTGGCACATTTGTTCACCATCATGGGACGGTGTGTCGCACGAAAGAATCACGTCAATATCTCCAATGTCAAGGTCGCCACGACTAAAAATAGATTTTTTTAAAAAACAAACTTATAAAGGGGGTTAATTTTGTTTGTTCATTTCAAAAGTTCAGTTTGACTTTTCTCCCTTTATCAGATTTTTTTTTCACAATGAAAACCTGGTTTTGTGACAATTTTGTCCCTTGTTAAATGTATTTTTCGTATACGTACTGAAATATTAAACACACACAAAGATAACTTTATTTATCAAGCATGTGTAGCATATAATAAACAATAACACACTTACACAGCCATATTTTATACCAACGAAATACAATACACGATAAATACGGAACATAAACAGGTAATAGTTTTAAATAACTTTAATTTGATAATTATTCCGCTTGCACTTGCCTTATTGAAATTAGCGCATCGAACCGCTCTGATAGGGAATACATGTAATAAACACCGACTCGCTTGTTTTCACACCTTTATTGACATTACACAACAGATTAACACCAATTAGCTGTCGAGTGTCGTTTAACCTCTAATCGATTAAAATCAGTTAAACGGGCGGATAAAGCAATCAAGCTGTGATCGCCAGCTTCTTTGAATTTATGAAAATACATGAAGTTGCATAACATGGATTTGAATCAGAAATGGAAGGTTGGAGAAAAAAAGGGATCCAAGGATCCCCCGCGTTATATTGGACACAGCGTTATAACGGACCGCACTATATTGGAGTTAAAGTGTATTATTGATAAATCTATGTTAAAGTGAGCATACCACCTCAAATATTTTCTATGTCCTTTGACATATTGCTTTCATATTTTGCATACTTCATAACCAACATGATCCCAATCTATAAACAAGAGCAGACAACTGTATCAAGCATTTTGACAGAATTATTGCTCTTTTATACTTAGAATATGCATATTTTTGATAAATCTATGTTAAAGTTTGCATACCACCTCCAATATTTTCTATGTCCTTTGACATATTGCTTTCATATTTTGCATACTTCTTTACCAACATGATCCCAATCTATAAACAAGAGCAGAAAACTGTATCAAGCATTTGACAGAATTATTGCCCCTTTTATACTTAGATATTTGAACATTTTGCTTAAATTGCCATAACTTCTTTATATATGATCACATTTGATTCATACTTTGAACAACACTTACCTGACATACCACAATGCACTGCCCACCCAAACTATCCCCCATGCCCCACCCAAGAATTCCCCCCCCCCAAATTTTATTTTTTATTTTTATAATTATTTTTGAAACTTCATCTTTTAAATTACCACCAACCCACATAAACCACCCCTCTCCATGATGGCTTACATTAACCTGTGAAGCACTCGAAATCTCTTAAGACAATAGTTACGGTCAATCTCAACCATGCATGGCCGCATTACCAAACCTGGGGCGCCCCCTGGGTCAAACATGCGGCGTGGGAATACGCGTCGGCCTCTGCCGCACCATTCTTCACCAATTGACTTCAAATTAATACTAAAGATTTCTTATGACAACACAGTGTCTCGACCATCCATGTTCACATTACCCACCCCAGGGCCCCGCCCACTTTGGTGGTAAAGATCCCAAGCTATTTCAGCATAATTAAAATCCAAGCCATTTTTGTGGTCAAGACCCGAGCTTTCTCACCATAATTAAAATCCAAGCCAGTTTGGTGGCAGAGACCCCGAGCTATTTCAGCATAATTAAAATCCAAGTCAGGTTAGTGGTCAAGATCCTGAACTATTTCGGTATAATTAAAATCCAAGCCAGTTTGGTGGTCAATTTTTGTGGTAAAGACCCCGAGCTTTCTAACCATAATTAAAATCCAAGCCAGTTTGGTGGCGGATACCCCGAGCTATTTCAGCATAATAAAAATCCAAGTCAGTTTGGTGGTCAAGATCCTGAACTATTTCGGTATAATTAAAATCCAGGCCAGTTTGGTGGTCAAGACCCCAAGCTCTTTCAGCATAATTAAAATCCTAGCCAGTTTCGTGGGGGAGACCTTGAGCTATTTCAGCATATTTAAAATCCAAGTCAGTTTAGTGGTCAAGATCCGGAACTATTTCAGTATAATTAAAATCAAGGCCAGTTTGGTGGTCAAGAACCCGAGCTTTTTCACCATAATTAAAATCCTAGCCAGTTTCATGGCCGAGACCTCGAGCTATTTCCGCATATTTAAAATCCAAGCCAGTTTGGTGGTGAAGATCCTGAACTATTTTGGCATAATTAAAATCCAAGCCAGTTTGATGGTCAAGATCCTTAGCTATTTCAGCATAATTAAAATGCAAGCCAGTTTGGTGGTCAAGAACCCGAACTATGAGCATAATTCAAATCCAAGCCAGTTTGGTGGTAAAGATCCCGAGCTTTTTCAGCATAATAAAAATCCCAGCCAGTTTGGTGGTCAAGATCCTGAGCTATTTCAGCATAATTGAATTCTAAGCCAGTTTGGTGGTCATGACCCCGAGTTATTTCAGCATAATTAAAATCCAAGCCGTTTTGGTGGTCAAGACCCCAAGCTATTTTAGCATATATTTTTTCGGCATAATTTTTTCTTACCCAATTGTTTTCGTACACACATTTTTTTGTACCCATTTTTTCTGTTTTTTGACTGAATAATGCCCCCTTTTATAGTTAGAAAATTGAAAATTTGGTTAAGTTTTGTGTTCAGGTCTACTCTTATCCTATTTGTGTTAAGGTCTACTCTTATCCTAAAGTATCAAAGCTATATCGTCTACTTAATGTTATAAGTCATGTAACTGACATTTTTAAACATTTTATTTCTTTCCCATTTTTGTTTCTTTATTAAGGCGACATACATCAACTGTTTAATAATAATTATTAAGTCTACCTTTTTTGGTAAAAATAATGTTTTTTTAACCAAATTTTCAAAATGGACATTACGGACACATGTCATTTGCTGAATGTAAAAAGTAGCATAACTGATATTTAGTTAAATTTTCAGGAGAAGGAAAAAACTGCTTTATTGAAATAAAATAGGGATACTAACAGAGTAAAACAAACACATGGGATATTTTCAGATTTGAATACTGGTATTTTACGCATCTTTAGGCAGTTCTGTGTACCAAGGATAAATACAATACTTAAACATTCATGTACAATGCACAATACTAAAAACCTGAATTGTAACTGTAATGTATTTCAGATTCGGAGATGTCTGTGTTGTTTCTAAGGTCATGTGAAAAATTAAGTTTATATGTTTATAGGTTTAAAATTGCAAATTGTCCTCTTGCTTGCCCTTGTATTTCAAGATAGAATACTTTCCTTCCCAGAGGAAAGAGATCTGGGTTTGAATCCCAGTGGGGGCTTCAGAGGATGATTCATTTTAAGAAAAATAAATATATTTGCTTTACTTTGTCTCTAACTTAACCAAATAACTCTGACAATGCCTTTACAAGTATGCAGTTTTTGATAATTCAATTATGCAAGAAACATGTATAATTTTAGGGTAGACTAAGACAGCAAACTAAGAATGGGCATCCATTTTAGTTTTTTTAAGTCAAAACAACAATAAATGCATATAGGAACACATATTTAAATTAAAAATGCAACAATCAGAGGACATAATCAATTAAATAGTAAATGACTACTTTAAATATTTTTGAGCACTGTTTGTTTTTCAGAGATTTGTGAATATGCCGTTTAATGTTCTTCCCATTGAACTAATGCAATATGTGCTATGGAACTGGAATCATATAGTGTTGGAAAGCTGATGTTTCACGTCCAGAGGGTTCTTGCTTCCTGAAAGCTGAAAATTGTATATGGTCTCCCCACTCATTCCATCCCGCGAAACCCTTAAGGTGTCGCAAGTCTAGTACTATAATTTATTTTATTTATGGAATGAGTGATGTATTGGACGTCATCATTGATGACGTTCAATCGAACGAATGATAAAGGGGGCTAAAATTCATTAAGCTCCTGGTTATAGCCGCGATTTGAGTTTCTTGAAAACTGGCCCAGCAGGTTTGCTGAAATTTGACATGTATATGGACAAGAATGCGATCTACCTGTTGGCGTTTTCGTCATATCTGGAAAAAATCCAGTTTTTGATAAAATTACGAAAAAGTGGTGTTTTTTATTGCGCAATCGCTATAAAATGAGTTCTCGCCGGAAGCGTTAATAGCGTTAATAGCAACCCAAACACAATTCACCCCCAGGAGACAATTCACGCGATAGACACTTCAAATTTGATTTTAATTAATACATATTGCGATTGTATTCCCAAATTAATAAATAAGTTCATATTGCGTTTAACATACGAAGCTGAACCTGTTTAGAAAATATTAAAAAAACAAACAAAAACAAACAACCGTTAAATTTCATTGATGTAGATATGGTAACCTGATTACATATCCACTAGCGTACACATAAAAAATAGTTCGCAAGTAAGCAACAAACAATCAAATTTAAACGCAAATAAGTTAACAAAATATAAAAAATAAATCCGAGAAATCGATACTTAAAATTACAATTTCTGCACTAAAAACATTTATGAGAGTCATTAAAACACATAACTTCGGAAGTATACAACCAACAATCAAAATGGCTGCCAATGAACGTTCGAAAAGAACGCGAGAAAGTACTTACAAAATAACATCATGATTAAAGTGAACGCTACTTCGCTGTTTTTTAGATAAGTATACGATCTATTGCATTTGACATAAACACACCCGTGGATTTGGAAATCTTCAGCTTGCGAAACTGCAGACATCACGCGGCTCATCTGGCCGCATTTTGCGCTGTGTACGGTTGTTCAGAAAACTTGGTAAGTGTCATTGTGTTCTTGAATTTGTCCGATGAGTTGAATTGTATATACCAATACCATGCGAGAAAGTTTTTAAACACATTTATTTTTTACGAAACTTACCTTGAAAAATAAACAACACAAATATTAGTGGCACGAACTGGTATTGGCACGAAACGACAATCAACCGTTTAAGTTCAAGGGCATAATTTGAATGGAAATACACGTGTTGAATATTGGATAAATTAATTGTTTTGCCGTTAAAAGGGTAAGTTTTTTTGGTTTGCTTTGCTTATTTTTTTATCAAAACACAAGTTTTATTGATTGATTGATTTCTGTACAACAGTTCAGTTTACGTTATATCTTGAATTCATGAATATCGAAATAGAAGTCGGAGTTTGCACATTTCGGACGTTGCTATGCAAGTTAGTTCTCGATAGAATATACTGTTTTACCTGTTCGCATACAGTTGTGCAGCTGTTTTCCATGTAATGATGCAATGTTTTACGTCTGGAATACCCCCCCTCGATGCTTATAAATCATTTACTTCTCAAATTATAAGCATCGTCAACTTGACAAGGTTCTGTTTAATTAATAAGTGGTAGAATATGTAAAGCTGAGTAACATTAATTCAGACTGATGTCTGATAAGGGCAGTGGTTCACCTGATTCTCTCATAGGTTGACCACACCACAATTGATATCAGTAAACAAATAGCTTGTAATTATAATTGATTAATGTGAATGTGTAATTTATTTGTTTGCAACAATTTGGAACCTTTTGGTTTGAGCATTGTAAGCCTAGTGTATAATTGCCCCTTTGTTCAGCACACATGAATTGATATGAAATACATCTATATCTCGTGTGGCGTATTTTCATTTAAACTCTGGATTTTAATGACTACAAGTCGGTCGTGCAGTTAAATATGTTTTAAAGCATACAAAGAATCCAAAATTATTTTGGATTTTGTGTTTGTCATGCATAATTTAAATTTTCATAGGAATAAAATAACTTACAGCGACAGGATTACAGCTTTGTTATGGTAAGCATTTGATATATTTTCAAGTCTATTTCATTAAATTTGGCATAGATATTTAATAAAATGGCATCGTATGAACCAGTAGTCATAGTATAAGCAACATTGAAGCCTAATATGCATTCATCTATTATTATTTGGGCACAAACAATTTACTGTGGGAAGACCCTACATAAAAATGCTGATTTTTTTTCTTACTTGGTACCTGGCGACACACATTTTCAAGTCTATTTCATTAAGTTGGCATATATATTAATAACAATGGCATTGTATGAACATGTCGTCATAGTATAAGCAACATTGAAGCCTAATATGCATTCATCTATTATTATTTGGCCACAAATAATTTTACAGTGTGAAGACCCTACATAAATATGCTGATTTTTTTCTTACTTGGTATCTGGCGACACACATTTTCAAGTCTATTTCATTAAATCTGGCATATATATTAATGAAAATGGTATCGTATGAACCAGTCGTCATAGTATATTAGCAACATTGAAGCCTAATATGCATTCATCTATTATTATTTGGGCACAAATAATTTTACCGTATGAAGACCCTACGCCAATATATATTTGGTTATTTTGGTGTTTCGTTGTACTTGATATGGGTAGAGTGACTTCCCTTGTATATAATTCATTTCATTGAAGTTGTTCAATAAACGTTTTGCCGAAGATTATCTTGTCTGTCAATCCTAAGGCTCCTATTAACTACTGGCGTGGTGGCAGCGGCTAAATACGAACCGACGCTTCATTCTGAACAGTAAGGCTATTTCTGAGCCAAAACATTCCAGATTGACGCTGATTTCTCCTTTATCAGTGGACTTGTAATCTTAAATATGGCAACACGTGCACCTAAACAGTGGTGCTTGACAAAAAGCGAAACCATAACTTCCTTTGAGTCTTGGAGGCAAAATCTTGAATATACCTTGTCGCTTGATGCTAATTTTGCTCCATTCCTCGTTGACGGTTTCACCTGGCTGAAGAAAACTCCAACTCAGGCTGTACGTGGTTTGGCAAATGATGGCGAAAACATCCCACAGGCTTCAAGACGATCTGCCCAGCAAAAGGTTACTCATCTTGAACTAATGCTTGGTCAGATTGCAAACTATTGCCCAGTGATAAGTAGAAATTCAATTGTGAAAAACTCTACTACGATTCAATTTATTTGGCAGACAATACGCTCACACTTTGGGTTCCAACAGTCAGGTGCTCATTTTCTAGATTTGAATGACATTAAACTTGAGCCTGAAGAGAGACCTGAAGATCTCTTTCAGCGTATTACAAGTTTTGTTGAGGATAATTTGTTAAAGCGAGACGGTAACATCACTCATCACGGAGTAAATATAGACTCGGACGAGGAAATGTCCCCGTCACTTGAAAACATTATCGTTTTAATGTGGTTGCGTGCAATCAACCCTGGCCTTCCTGCTTTGATTAGACAGCGATATGGAACAGAGCTTCGATCTAAGACTATTGCTTCTATCAAGCCAGAGATATCTGTTGCCATGGATAGTCTTTTAGATGAGTTGGTTTCAATGCAAGACTCTAAGGTGCTGAGGAAAGCCATGCAGAAATCAAAGGACTTTGTCAAAACAAAGCGCAATGGACCTGTTTGTCCTTTGTGTAAACAGTCCGGCCGCCCTCGATTTCAACACTTCTTAAGTGCATGTAAATTCTTACCTGAGGCTGACAAACTCTACATGGGCAAAATAAGACAGACCATTGAAGAGAACACAAGCGAGGAGGCTGTAGATCCTGACGATAGCTATAACAGTGAAGAGGATCAAAGTAAAAGCATGTTACGGGTTACTCCAGCAACCCGTCGTGTCAGTGCCAAAAGATCCCCAACCTTTAAAGTGTTCTATGGGCATAACACCCCCACAATAACTCTTGATTCTGGTGCTGAACTTAACATTATGAAGCTCTCAGTTGCGAAAAAGTTGGGTATCCATGTAATGAGTGCCTCTCAGACAGCTATTCAGGCTGATGGCATGACCCCTCTTCCTACCGTAGGTGAGGTACATATCAAGTTCACCAGGGGCTGCAGGCAGCTGTCTTTTGATGCATTAGTTGTAGACAAGTTTGATGTCGATGTACTAGGTGGTATCCCATTCATGGAAGCGAACGATATATCTCTCCGACCATCGAAGCATGAAATTAGGATAGCATCTGATCCACCAATATTATATGGCCCTTCTGCTTCATCTAGTGACAGTAAACATGCAGATGGTTTAACAAAACGTCCGTATGTTTTACGAGTATCTTCTTCCAATACCATTGTGTGGCCAGGGGATTACATTGAGGTACAGTTACCCTCGACAGAAACACCAGACACAATTCTTGCTTTAGAGCCCAGATCTGACTGTGTCAACACAAACGGTTCCTGGCCCACCCCACAGATAATAGATGCAATCGATGGAAAGATTAGAATCCTAAATGATTCTGGGATTCCACAAAAGCTAGGCAAGCACGATCATTTTTGCCAGGTGCTTCCAACTATCCCAATGGTATTAAATAACGTTGTGTCTGAACCTACCTTGTGTGAACCAGTATGCATTGAGAAATCCTCATCAAAAAGCATTGATATGGACCCTGACAACATTTTACCCAATGACATAAAAGTTCAATTTCATTCCCTTCATACCCTGTATGAGAGTGTTTTCAATGGAGACATTTCTGGATATAATGGAGCATGCGGACTTTTCGAAGCAAAAGTTAACATGGGCCCCACACTACCGCCGCAACGTAAAGGAAGAGTACCTCAATATGCAAGAGACAAGCTTGTTGAGTTACAGGCTAAGTTTGATGACCTGGAAGAAAAAGGTGTTTTTGCTCGTCCAGAAGATGTTGACGTTAGTGTCGAATACTTGAACCCCTCATTTTTAGTGAAGAAGGCGCAGGGCGGTTACAGACTAGTTACCGCTTTCAGTGAGGTAGCAAGGTACAGCAAACCACAGCCATCTTTAATGCCAGATGTAGACACCATTTTGCGCACTATTACACCGTGGAAATATTTAATTGTAACCGACCTGACCAGTGCTTTTTACCAGATACCCTTGAGCAAGGACTCTATGAAATATTGTGGTGTAGTTACACCATTCAAGGGTGTACGAGTGTTAACAAGGACCGCGATGGGAATGCCAGGCTCTGAAACAGCACTTGAGGAGGTCATGTGCCGCGTACTAGGTGAATGTCTAGAAGACGGCATTGTAGCTAAGCTCGCTGATGACCTTTATTGTGGTGCAGACACTCTGTCAGCTCTCTTTGAAAATTGGAAGCGTGTTTTGACAGCACTAGACAAAGCAAACCTGAAATTATCGCCAACAAAGACAATCATATGTCCTACGACAACTACTATCTTGGGTTGGACATGGTCGAATGGCACACTTTCAGCAAGCAAACACAAATTATCAGCCTTGTGTACTTGTACTACTCCTGAAACTGTCAAGGGTTTGCGAAGTTTTATTGGTGCTTATAAGATCTTGGGCAGAGTGATCCCCAATACATCACGATACCTCTCTCAGCTTGAAGACGCTATCGCTGGTCGCCCTGGACAGGACAAAATTTCGTGGAGTGATGAGTTACATAACCAATTTACGGCTGCACAGAAAGCTCTTCTCAACCACAAGTCAATAGTATTACCGAGGCCGGACGATCAAATTTGGATTGTTACGGATGGCTCTGTAGTTCAGAGAGGCATAGGTGCCACTATGTATGTTACCCGAAACAATAGCCTACATTTAGCCGGTTTCTTCAGTGCCAAACTACGGAAGCATCAAGTGACGTGGCTACCTTGCGAGATAGAGGCTTTATCTATCAATGCTGCAGTAAAGCATTTCAGTCCCTACATTATTCAATCCAAGTGCCAAACATGTGTTTTAACAGACAGTTTGCCTTGTGTTCGTTCTATTGAGAGGTTGTGCAGAGGTGAGTTTTCGTCCAGTCCAAGAGTCACGTCTTTCTTGTCTACTGTCAGTCGTTATGGTGTGAACCTACGACATCTGGCGGGATCTGTGAATTTGCCCTCAGACTTCGCTAGTCGCAATGCCCCAGAGTGCACTAGTCAGAACTGTCAAATTTGCAAATTTATAATAGAGACTGAGGACTCTGTTGTGCGCGCTTTGTATGGTGCAAATACTGCGGCCTCGGGTCTTCAACTGCCTTATGCATCCAGATCAGCTTGGAAAGACATTCAGCAAAGCTGCCCAGACTTACGCCGCGTTCATGCTCACCTCAGGCAGGGTACTAGACCATCCAAGAAGCTAACTAATGTTCGGGATGTCAAAAGATATTTGAACGATGTTTCCATTTCAAGAGACAATATTTTGGTGGTGACGCGAACTGATCCTCTCGTGTCTCCTGTTGACCTCATTGTAGTTCCGCGCTCTATTGCTGACGGACTTGTGACTGCGCTTCACATTAAGCTTGATCACCCATCTAAACATCAACTTGTGTTAGCCGTGAAAAGACAATTTCATCTTTTAGACTTAGTTCAAGTTGTTGATCGTGTACACAATGCATGTAATGTGTGTGCTTCCTTAAAGTCTGTGCCTAAGACTATAATTGAACAATCATCCGAAGAAGCTCCTGAAATTGTCGGTGCTTCTTTTGCTGTGGACGTTCTACGCCGCAGCAAGCAGATGATTTTAGTTTTGCGGGAAACCGTCAGCTCTTTGACCAAATCTTGTATCATTGACAATGAAAGAGCTGAGACATTACGTAGTGCATTACTCAGTCTTATGGTTGAGTTACATCCTCTTGACGGACCAATGGAAGTAGTTAGATGTGACCCAGCACCAGGTTTTATTGCATTACAACAAGACGACGTTTTACGCAGATACTGTGTAGTTTTGGATGTGGGTAGAGTCAAGAACCCAAACAAGAACCCTGTTGCAGAAAAAGCTATTCTCGAGCTTGAATCTGAAATAGTTCGACAAGAACCTGGCGGTCATCCACTTACACCACTACAGTTAGCAACTGCTACTGCGCGATTAAACTCCAGAATTCGACATGCAGGCCTTTCTTCTAGAGAAATATGGACACAGAGAAGTCAATTCACAAATGAGCAGATTCCCTTATCTGATAGGGAGCTTATTTTGAAACAACATGATAACCGACTCGACAATCATCAGTTTAGTGCTAAGTCTAAATGCAAAAGTGATACTTCAAATGCAGTACCCAATATCAGTGTTGGTGATTTAGTGTATTTATATTCCGATAGGAAGAAGCATCAATGTCGTGATCGTTATTTGGTTGTGTCTGTTGATAGTGCTAATCAGTGGTGCTTTATTAAGAAATTCATAGGCAATCAATTACGCGCATTGTCTTATAAAGTCAAGATAAGTGAGTGTTACCATGTTCCTTGTCAATCAAGTGTTGAGTCGCGAGTGCCTTTGTGTCACAATTCAGTGGATAGTGATTCCGAGGATTTACCGGTAACCCATCCGTATCCTCCATCAACGCAAGTCTTCGTTCCTCCTACACTCTCCCAGCCCAGTGTGGAGATGGAGTCTCAAATTCCTACTCAGCAAGATTTGACTTCTTATGACAATCCCCAGGAAGCAGAGGCGCTAGTTCCCGTCCTTGACTTGCCTGAAGGACCATGCAGTCAGCACGTTTCTAGGCCCCAACGTGCACGAAAACAGCCTAAGCATTTAAGTGATTATGTTTTACGTTGAACTTTGTACTCGTGTTTGTTACATTTTGTCTAACATTTACACATCACCTTTTTCTATTATGTACAAATAAATATGTTACTCACTACAGTAATATGTAAGTTTTTCAGTTTTAGTCATTTTCTAGTTAAAATCACTTAAGTTGTGCTAATATAAGCCTGTTTATCATTGTTACTGTTCCTTTATTTTTATTACAAACTTAGTTAATTTTGTTTTTACTAGTTTGATGTTCATAGTACATGTCCAGAAGAGTTAATCACTTATTAGCCTGAGATTTTTTTTAGATAACTTACATGTATATGTATAGACAGTTATTTTCTTAAAATATTCATTATCACTGGCACTTGAACTATGCCTGGATACTTTTATTGAAGTGTTGGTATGTCCACATAACTATTAACATTTTCATTGCCAAATTGCTTCTCTTACACATATAAACCGTTTTATTTCATGTGTATGTTTTTTGTGGAAAATTAAGATTTGTGTAATGCTACTTAATGGCTGGCACCTTTTAGTCTCCTGAGTGAGTAAGTGATATGAACAAATTTGCATATAATATATTATATCAGTCTTTGAGGGGGAGAAAAGAGGTAGCGCCAATATATATTTGGTTATTTTGGTGTTTCGTTGTACTTGATATGGGTAGAGTGACTTCCCTTGTATATAATTCATTTCATTGAAGTTGTTCAATAAACGTTTTGCCGAAGATTATCTTGTCTGTCAATCCTAAGGCTCCTATTAACTACTGGCGCTACATAAAAATGCTGATTTTTTTCTTACTTGGTACCTGGCGACACACATTTTCAAGTCTATTTCATTAAATTTGGCATAGATATTGATAAAATTGGCATCGTATGAACCAGTAGTCATAGTATAAGCAACATTGAAGCCTAATATGCATTCATCTATTATTATTTGGGCACAAATAATTTTACCGTGTGAAGACCCTACATAAAAATGCTGATTTTTTTCTTACTTGGTACCTGGCGACACACATTTTCAAGTCTATTTCATTAAATTTGGCATAGATATTTATAAAAATGGCATCGTATGAACCAGTAGTCATAGTATAAGTAACATTGAAGCCTAATATGCATTCATCTATTATTATTTGTGCACAAATAATTTAACCGTGTGAAGACCTTAGATAAAAATGCTGATTTTTTTCTTACTTGGTACCTGGCGACACACATTTTCAAGTCTATTTCATTAAATTTGGCATAGATATTTATAAAAATGGCATCGTATGAACCAGTAGTCGTAGTATAAGCAACATTGAAGCCTAATATGCATTCATCTATTATTATTTTGGGCACAAATAATTTTACCGCGTGAAGACCCTACATAAAAATGCTGATTTTTTTCTTACTTGGTATCTTGCAACACACATTTTCAAGTCTTTTTTATTAAATTTGGCATATACATGTATATTAATAAAAATGGCATTGAATGAACATGTCGTCATAGTATAAGCAGAAAAGCATAATACGCATTCATCTATTATATATTGGGCTCATACAATTTTACCGTGTTAGCACCATATATCAAGTTGCAGATTTTTTAAATATTCGCCACATACCCACAGGCATTTTCATTAATATCTCAGAAAAATAGACCTATATATTAATACACATGGCATCTAAAGAACATTTTATCATAGTTAAACATGGTTCCCAGCCAACCTGGAAATCAGGGAAAACCTGGAAAAAGACTTTCACTTTTTCCAGTCAGGGAAAAGTCAGGGAATTTGGGAAAAGTTCCTGAAATCAGGGAAAAATCAGGGAATTTTGTTTGGGCAGACTTTCCCAACTTGTCTCGAGAAGTCCATACAATTAAAACAGCAAATTATTTCCTCTGCATGGCTATGGTGACTTTGTAGTATACATGTAGCTTTAAAAATAAGTTATGTCTGCAACTGCTATTTATTCAGGGTGTCTAAAACAAGAAATAGGTCGAAATTATGATCCTGGACGTTTTATTTTCCATCAGGGAAAAATCAGGGAATTTTGTTCTTACAAAAAGCTGGGAACCCTGTAATAAAGCAATCTAGAGGCATGAAATGCATTTTTCTATTATGATATGTCCACAAATTATTTCACTAAGTGATGACCCAGCTTGAAAATGAGGATTTGTTGAATATTTCATGCTAACCAACATACATTTTCAGTCGTATATCAGGATTCAATACCTATACCTTAGTGAAAATGGCATCGGAAGAACATTTGTTCATTGTACTATATGGAATGAAACATTATATCTATCCATCTTATAGTTTATTGCAGTTTCAGTAATATTCTGTCTATAAATGATTTCAACATGATATAATTATAAATCATTGCTAGCAAATGTGTATATATGAAACAAAAATTAAAAAATAGACGGTTTATTTTTCCCCATTTATGTATATATATCTATGTATACATCTTTTGTTGTAAACAGTTATGCGACATGTGTCAGAAACGCCCAGTACAAATATATGGACAGAATGATTTTTTCACTTACCGGTATGTGGGTGTATGTTGGCTCCACTTCACAAGATACAGTCATTGTAGTTTAATTGAAAAACGCATCTTACAATGTGAGATGAGTTCTGGGTTCAAGCCCCAGCAGTGGCCTATCATGTGTGATATACAGAGCCATAATGATTAAATATACACAGTTATCTTTTTATGTCCCCCACTATAGTAGTGGGGGACATATTGTTTTTGCTCTGTCTGTTGGTTGGTCTGTCTGTCTGTCTGTCTGTCTGTCTGTTTGCGCCAACTTTAACATTTTGCAATAACTTTTGCTATATTGAAGATAGCCACTTCATATTTGGCATGCATGTGTATCTCATGAAGCTGCACATTTTGAGTGGTGAAAGGTCAAGGTCATCCTTCAAGGTCAGAGGTCAAATATATGTGGCCAAAATCGCTAGTTTTATGAATACTTTTGCAATATTGAAGATAGCAACTTGATATTTGGCATGCATGTGTATCTCATGGAGCTGCACATTTTGAGTGGTGAAAGGTCAAGGTCAAGGTCATCCTTCAAGGTTAGAGGTCAAATATATGTGGCCCAAATCGCTTATTTTATGAATACTTTTGCGATATTGAAGATAGCAACTTGATATTTGGCATGCATGTGTATCTCATGGAGCTGCACATTTTGAGTGGTGAAAGGTCAAGGTCATTCTTCAAGGTCAGAGGTCAAATATATGTGGCCCAAATCGCTTATTTTATGAATACTTTTGCGATATTGAAGATAGCAACTTGATATTTGGCATGCATATGTATCTCATGGAGCTGCACATTTTTAAACAATACAATTAAATATAAGGAATAATGTTAAAGGGGCATTGCTGCTTAGCCATTTTTGGGATTGTATTGTGATTTTTGGCCAAATTTGACACTGAATAACAGGGTTTATATACATCCCAAGCATAAATGCTTCTAAATTTGTAAAAAAAACATGTCGAAGTGTGCAGAATATTAAAAATTTGCAATTTTCTGATGTCTAAAGGTCATTAAATGCCACTTAAAGTTTACATTTTTTGTACAAAATGACCCATTTTGTGCTGTCCATTATTGGTTAATGTTTTACGCTGTCAAGTCCAAAAACGCTCATTCTGTAGCTTGTTTTGACTATAATCTATAATGTGGCCACGTTTCAGCAGATTCAGCCCAGTGGTTCTGATTTTATACGCCGTGCCTAGCTTTTATTAGTCCACTACCGGTTTCACCGGAGGGGACTTGTGGTTTGCGCTCTGTGTGTCCGTCAGTTAGTCAGTCAGTCAGTCTGTCACACTTTTCTGAATCCTGCGATAACTTTAAAAGTTCTTAATATTTTTTCATGAAACTTGAAACATGGATAGATGGCAATAAGGACATTATGCACGTGATTTCATTTTGTTCCTACGTAAAAAATTCTGGTTTCTATGGCAATAAATATGGAATGAGTGATATATTGACGTCATCATTTGATGACGTTCAATTGAACGAATGATAATGGCGACTAAAATTCGTTAAGCTCCTGGTTATAGCCGCGATTTGAGAGTGTTGAAAACTGGCCGAACACGTTTGCTGAAATTTGACATGTATATGGACCAGAACGCGATCTACCTGTTGGCGTATTCGTTATAACTGGGAAAAATTTAGTTTTTGATAAAATGACGAAAAAGTGGTGTTTTTTATTGCGCAATCGCTATAAACACGTGGCTTGGCCGGAAGTACATGTAGTGTTAAAAGCAACCCCAAGACAATTCAGCCCCAGGAGACAATTCAAATTTGATTTTTCGTACCCCAATTTTTTTTCGTAACCATTTTTTTCGTACCCAAATGTTATTCGTACCCAGATTTGTTTGTACCCAAAAAAAAATTCGTACCCACTTTTCTCGTACCCAAATGTTTTTCGTACCCAGATTTTTCGTACCCAATTATTTTTTTCGTACCCAATATTTTCGTACCCATTTTTTTTTCGTACCCAATTTTGTTCCTACCCATTGTTTTCGTACCCAATTTTTTTGTACCCAATTTTTTTCGTACCCATTTTTTTCCTACCCAAATTTTTTTCGTACCCAATTTTTTTCAAACCCAATTTTTTTTTTCGTACCAATTTTTTCGGACCCAAATGTTTTTCATTCCCAATTTTTTTCATACCCAACAAATTTTTGTCGTACCCATCTTTTTCGTACCAAAATGTTTTTCGTACCCAAAATTTTTTCGTACCAATTTTTTTTCGTACCCAAATAAAACAAAATCGAACCCATTTTTTTCGTACTCAAATTTGTTTCGTACCCAAATTTTTTCGAATACCCAAATTTTTATTCATACCAATTTTTTTCGTATCCAAATAGTTTTTCGTACCCTAATTTTTTTCGTTCCCTATATTTTTTCGTACTCTTATTTGTTTTCGTAACCAAATTTGTTTATTTTCCTGCCCACATTTTGTTCGTACCCATTTTTTTCCGTACACATATTTTTTCGTACCCAGATTTTTCGTACCCAATTATTTTTTTCGTACCCAATATTTTTTTCGTACCCTATTTTCGTACCCATTGTTTTCGTACCCAATTTTTTTGTACCCAATTTTTGTTGGTTCCCATTTTTTTCGTACACAATTTTTTTTCGTACCCAATTTTTTTCAAACCCAATTTTTTTTTTCATACCAATTTTTTCTGACCCAAATGTTTTTCATTCCCAATTTTTTTCGTACCCAAATAGTTTTTTCGTACCCATTTTTTTCGTACCTAAATGTTTTTCGTACCCAAATTTGTTCGTACCCAACAAATTTTTGTCGTACCCATCTTTTTTGTACCAAAATGTTTTTCGTACCAAAAATTTGTTCGTACCAATTTTTTTTCGTACCCAAATAAAACAAAATCGAACCCATTTTTTTCGTACCCAAATTTGTTTCGTACCCAAATTTTTTCGTACCCAAATTTTTATTCATACCAATTTTTTTCGTATCCAAATAGTTTTTATCCTATTTTTTTTCGTTCCCTATATTTTTTCGTACTCTTATTTGTTTTCGTAACCAAATTTGTTTATTTTCCTGCCCACATTTTGTTCGTACCCATTTTTTTCCGTACACATATTTTTTCGTACCCAAATTTTTATTCATACCCATTTTTTTCGTACCCGATTTGTTTTTTGTACCCTAATATTTTTTCGTTCTCTATTTTTTTTCGTACTCAAATTTGTTTTCGTACCCAAATTTGTTTTTTTTCCTACTTAATCGATTTTCAATTTGATTTGATCTCCCCCACTCATTCCATCCCGCGAAACCCTTAAGGTGTCGCAACTCTAGTACGAAAGAAAATTATCAAAATCCAATATGGCGGCCATTACTCCTGACAAAATGCTGTCGATGTCAACATACATGTAGGACTACACCATCGACGACCTAGTTCTGGCTACCATAACTTTAAATGTCGCTTTTTATGATTTTTGACTGGCGCGACTTTGTACAGGTCTGTCAATACTAAATAAACTGTACGCTGAAGTTTTTTAGCTATCGAAAACCTTGACAATTTTGACAGACAATTGCAGCGACTGACACTTTATTTGACAAAATATACAGGGCAATACGTTTTCCGACTTCGGACGACGAATTTAAGGACGCGCAGAACGTGTTTTTTATATAATGTTATGGGAATGCCGTGTGTGATCCGATGCATCAATGGCGCCCATGTTAAAATCATTTCCCCGAGAACAGGGAACGACAAAAGTACAAACAAAAATCAAAACATTTAAGAACTAGTCTAGTATCTTACCTTTAATTATCCTTTAAAATCCATCTTATAATCCATTTAACTCAATAATTGACGATTTTGCATCTAGGGTCTTTAATAATTATTTTAGCATAAAAATAAGGACCCTTATGCCATTCTATCACTTTATTCAAATGGGTTTATGAACGCGATAAACTTTCTTCTTCGTCACACGCTACGTCATGTACTCTACATTACTGCTGTTCAAATGAACCGGAGCAGTTTATCTAATAATAGCCGTTGGTAAACTCGGTTGCATTTGCAGATTTCTGCATACAAACATAATTATGTTTAAACTTGCACAATGTTTTATTTATCTATGGTAAATGCCCTTAATGTACGAGAAAATAATCTAATATATAAATACACAAAGAATGGAAAACATTCCAGTACACAACAGATAAATGAGTACAAAATACCCGTGTATAAAATGGGACGTTCCCAATTCCAGTGTGGTGCTATTTTTACTATCTTATACTTTACACAGCTCTATGCCTAACGTGAATTAAATAGGAACGCAAACATAGCAGATTATTCATGAACTGTGCGATATGTGTATGGCTTGTTGTACATTCTTAATATTTAAGTTGAATGTCAAAAGTATATGCTTTGGTTATAAACAATGCACATTACACGAAATAAGGAAAATGTGATCAATTGACAATTCAGAAAGTTCGACATACAGTACATGTAGAAAACATGTGAAATAAGTCGCGTTTATAATAAATCGTCAAAACAATGGGGAAAATGACGCAATAAGTATGTCATTTTATAACGCCATCAATCAGCTGATTCATTTTACGGATGGCGAAAAATTATGTCAAATGACTATATTTCAAGGTTGAAGGTCGTATAATTTTGAAGCTTAAGTTTTGTCGACTTTGTTTCTTATGAAAAATCATTCAGTGGTAAAGACTAAAGTAAATATAAATAAAAAAAATAACAAAACAAAAATCGTGTAATTTTATATATTATTTCAGCATTTCTTTTGGTGAATATGTCATATATATATATTTCTGCAAAATATGCACATTTTCTTCTAATGGGTGACCTTAAAATTCGATAAATGAACCAAACAATATCGACCTAATTTTAGCGCATATCGCATGACGTCATTTAAAAAGTAGTCCGTGCACGCGATAGGTATATTCCACAGTGTTGAATACAAGCAAGTATATTCCACAACGTGTTATACCGTCAATGTCGCGGTGAAAATGGGATAAAATTTCGTATTAACGTTTATTAAAAGGTCGAACCTAACGCACGATTCTGTAAATTATTGACACTATACAATCATACGCAACATATGTGAAATGCACAATTGCATGTTTTTTATTCTACCACGGCACGTGACTTGTTTTCTATATACACAGAAGGAAAACTACTGTTGGTTATTACCCCGATATACCAACGGTTGTTTAAAGTGACGTCACTTTGATTGTCCGCGCACTGTTTATGAATGAAGACGACGTCATTTTAGTTTAATTGTTGTGGTGACGTCACGTTTTCGCGGAAAAGTGGAGGACGTTCGGTTAATATTATTCTCATTTATTACCTTTAAATCGCCAATATCTTATTAATGAAATCGTGTTAGAATCGAAATAATCGACGAGTAACCGTTGGTTATTGCGGTAATAACCAACGGTATGTCGTTTCGATGCTTGTTATCAAACCACTCGGGCTACGCCCTCGTGGTTAAATTCCTACGCATCGGAACTCCATACCGTTAATTATTACCGCAATAACCAACGGTTACCCGTCGATTATTTCTTAAACAACACATTATCAACTAACATTTTTCAAGCTTTGTACTGTAGTCTGTTTTCTCGACATATTAAATGAGAGCTATACTTGATCTAATTGATCAATTCGTCACAACATTTTTCTGTAATTTCCATTTCGCGAAATCAAAAAAAAAAGGATTTCCAAATATACTTTTGTATTTACTCCTAATGCAAGTTCGAAAATTCCCAACGATCCTAATCCTATAAAAGTAATTTTATATAGTCGTCATGCACTTGGGAAAAAAAATGAATTACTGCAAAACATCCGACATTGACACAATGTCCAATCACCCACATACACAATATATCATTAAACACTCATTAATTACAAAGAAAGTGACTAATTTAAAGATTTACATATATTTGTGTGGTAGTTTAAATATATTTTGACGATAACATTATGTAAGTGCGAAAAGATACATACTTGTTTATTTTAATTTGATACTTAATTGTATTGAAAACTGGAAGCGAATTGTTATGTAATATATATATGTTTTTGTGAAGTTTAATTATTATTGGTTTTCTAAGCGCAAATGTGTAACATATTATACAAATGAAAAATGTATGACACAAAATGACAAATTTAATACTTATTGCATGCGAACATAAATTAGAAAAAAAGAGGAATATTTCATATACACACTTATTTAAACAAAATAGCGATGCTTTGATTATATAACGGATGAAGTATAGAGATAAAGGAATTGATGACCAATATAAATTGCTTGTTTAAACCGTTTTAACATTTTCATTATCAATACAATTGTGTTTGATAATGCAATGTTCGTTTTTAATAATTTGAATTGAAAATTGATGTTGACTTGTTTTATTATTAACACATAATAGACCGGAGGAACAATACAAACATAACCCAACAATACCATACCAATGGAGCGATACAAACATGACCAAACAATACCCGGCCTGAAGAGCGATACAAAACCTGCTCGATCATACCGGACACAAGAAGCGGTACCCAAACTAGCCTTACAATACCAGAGCTGAGAAACAACACTAAAACTTTCCCGATAATATCAGAGCAATACCCAACCTGTTCCAACAATACCAGATCCAAGAATAAATACCCAAACTCAAGGATAAATACCCAACTGGAACTGAACATTTCATACTAAGGAACAAAACCAAATCAATCCTGACAAAACTAGACCCATGTTGAGCCGATAGTACCAGCAACGAGGAGCAATACCCAACCAAAACCCACCCGACTAAACATTGCTACATGAAAGACACTGTAATTAAAACATAACCGTCGTAGCACTTGATTTCACATATGCAACCGCTATTGAACTTTGACTATAAAGCTTTCCTGAAAACGATAGCATTATAGAAATAGTGAAAGTTAAAATACAAATGAAATTATATATTTTTTTGTTTTGAAGGGCCGTTTAACTTATTTTGGCATGTATTGAAGCTTGTCATTAAATATGTTACATAAATTGATTAATGTAAACATTTGACATAAAAATCTCCAGTAAAAAAAAACAAGAATACAATTTAAAACGGAAAACAAGTTATCCTCAACAGGGCTCGAACCACTGACCCCTGGAGTCTTGGAGTAAAAAGTCTCCCGCCTACACAACTCGACCATCCATGCTCATGCTTAGAGCTGATGAACGTTTTACCTTTATAAGCAATCCTCGTAGTTTCTCATAATAATAATAAGGACAACAACAGAACTTTTCGAATTATTCAATCGTTTGGCGTCGCAAAACGCTTTACAATTTTCAGGTTTTCAATTCGTCAAAAGATGCATATAATAGATATTTGAGAGCATGTTAAATGGTCAGTATAACTGTTTACTCAAAATCTAAAACGAAAATTTGCAAATCTGAAACAACTTTTTAAATTTTGTCAATTTACCAAAACGTTAAACGGCTCCTTTAATTGTGCTCAATAGTATTAGGTATCCATGGCATGAAATGCCTAGTTTCTAATGTCTTGTAACCTTAAGGTTATTTACACTAAATAATCTCGTATCCCTCCGTTGTCCATTTAAAATTGGTGCCTCTGTGTTAAGAGTTCTTTTCTTTGTTGGTTTAAAAGCCATTTAGCGATCGCCCCATGCTTCTTGTGGTTATCTCCGGTATCATATATGTGTTTGCATCATTTTGGTACATCTCATTGGGGACCCCTTTGACAGATGAACGTGTGGGGTCTATTTATTGCAGTACCGTTCTTTTGTTGAGATCTCAATTCAGAAACCGTTTTTTTGCGAGGTAGCTAACATACAAGGCGAATGTTTCTTTTAAAGAAAATGCGAAAACGAATATTGTTCACTTCCATTTATGACAGAGAACAGATTAATCTGTAGCATAAAACCAGGCTTGCAACATTTGATGTATGGGAAAGTCAAGAAAAATACATTGAACGTTGGAAATTTTATAATTGGACCCTATGGGAATAGGAATTCGTGTAATCAAACCTTTTACGTCGGCTGCAATATAGTTCGTCCATTGTTTAAATATGTTTTGTAACTGAAGTATCCTAGATCTTCTAGTTATAATAATCTTAGCAGCGGTTCATGTGTTAATATTGCACAATATCTCAGCTCTAGTCAATGTTTTTTAAGGACAGATTTTGAAGTTTTTGAAAAATGTTGTGTTTAATTTTGAATTACACACATTTTTAATAATAACGTGTAAATGGTAGCCCGTTGAAAAATATATGAACTGATGCATAATTTAAAATATTTAACTGTCGCAAGTGATATGTTAAGATGATTTTCAATTGCAATCTCGATTTTATAATGAAGAACTGACATTATGGGTCCCATGTTATGTTAGTTTGTATTTCACGGTATCAGTTTAAAAAAACACTATTACACAATAATGTTTCTTTCAAGAATTTAAATGTATCTTTGGCTCGATACCATTGCATAAATGTAATTGAACATTTTGGAATATGACCTGTACACATCGAATTTAGATTTGACGTCAATTTACGTTTAATTGAAAAAATGAATTATTGTTTCATTTAAGTAATCATAAATAAAATTAGAGATGGCTCTGCGACGTTGTATTAAGCCCTTGTGCCTGATGTCCGACACCATGAGTCCATTGCCTTGCACTGTAAATTAGTTATCTGGCGCTGAGACAAACATTTCTGACAAATGGGTGAAGTTGCCCTACACTGGAATTCCGTTTTCTGGAACTGTGACTCAATTAATGGGTGCTACCAGTCAGTTTTCCAGCTGTGTATGTGTAAATAAGTTGTCGGACACTTAGTCAATAGTCGTGTGCTATAGGCCAGTTTAACAAGACTGTCCATTACTCGGAATTAAAACAATGTCATTTTATATGTCTTAAAATGCAATTATGTTGTTTTAACTTGTATAACATTGCTAGTGAGTTTTCTGGCAACGTGCGTCACTGATTTACACGGCGAATACGTTGATTTGTAGCACTGTGATTCTTTACAATGAAGAAGTTTCCACTGCTTCTCAAAAGAGACACAAATAAACAGTTATACATAATTTACTTAACCTTTGATATTTAAAATATAACATTCACATTGTCAACCATATTATTCCTTTTTGCCTGTCAGTGTGTACACTATTGTTTTTAGCAAAAGTTTTTATGTTTCCATTCTGAAGCATTATATGAAACTGCAAGTAAAATTGCCAATTGTTAAATGTGTTTTTACATGCAACGATTAAGTAATTTGTTATTATTTAAACATAATTCAAATGATTTAAAAACATAGTGTCTATCTGTACTCAATGCCTGTGCTAGACATATGACAGCCAAGCTATTTAATAACCCACGGATGGAAGGTCCTGTGTCCGAGGTATATTGATACTAATTGTATTCATGTACTAGCAATGAATCAATTTAATTTTAGTATTTCTTTTAAGTATAGCACGACCTCATGCAATCAGCTCCAGATAAGGATTTAGTCGAAAGGGTATGTTACCCCCTGATATTATTGTTAAAGCGTAGTTCACTCCTTTGTTTCAGTCATAAAGGGTACTTAGGAATATTGAGGAGTATTTTCTATTTCCACTGATGACTGACACATAACATGGCATGTTTAATCAAAATTTTATTATTTGTTATTTATATTAATAAATGCAGAGGAAAGAAGTTAAAATGATGATTTGAACAGACTTTCTTTAAAATATTCCCGCAGGAGCCGCTGGTCGCTTAAAACGTCCCTTTTTTAAACAACAAACATGATGGGCCGCCATTTTGACTACAAGCTTGTTTCAATGGACTTACTTTTGATTCTAAGGTTAACTTACACTAAAAACTCTACTGGATTGTTGATTAAACCGGTTACGCACTTTAATCGATTTAAAATACGAACTAATGTTTGTATTGCATAATGTTACGCATCGGGCTGATTTTTAATGCGTTTTTTTAAATAAATATTTTAATGCGTTAATACGCAGATACGCATCTTATATGGAGCTCTGCGATGCAATATTCATACATCAAGTCGATCATTGTCCGACAATCGCACAGCTCACTACTGTCTACGTGTCAGTTCATGTGTGCTAAAATAATTTGGCAACAAATCTGACAGAATAGGTTAGTGTTATATGAAGACGTGCAAACCAGATTGAATTTGGAATAAAGATTAATAGTACAGATTTTGCACTAGTTGAAATCCTTCAGAAAAAATGTTTTCTCACTTTATTTGAAAAAAGCTCCACTTACCGGCGCGTTTACACCCATTAACGTTTAATTGGAAACCCCACAAAGTAACGTGATCCTTCACATTGACTACTTTTTACGTAATCCGTTCACAGCTAACACACATCTTTGGGGCAGCACTGGCAGAATAATATGGTTATGTTTGTGAAATACTAAAAAGACTTTGATGGATAAATTCAACGACAAGAACACATTATGATATGTTGTGGTAGACTTTCGAAGGTAGGATTTAATATTTATGTCATTAACATTCCTTGAATTTAGTAACATGATTAATTATAAATGAATTAACATTATGCAGCCGTGCAAGATTAATCGGTTAACTAAGTTTGTATTATGTTAACGAATTTAGACGTCATATTAATTTATTTTCTGAAAAAGAACTTGACTGTACTGCAGTAAATGTTATTGATTTATACAAATCGTAAATCAAGTGAAGAAGCAAAACGAGTGTTTACTGGTATTAAACTGGAAAAATGAAGAACACATCCGTGTATATGAATGCATTTTGGTTTACCCGTGATATATTTTTTATAACAACTGTACTCTAATTATAGTAACACGCTGGGAATTCGCGCAGAGGAAACCGCACATATTACGTGGTGGTGTAAAGCAGCATATCCATTTTTTTAGGTCGGTAAACAGCTTTCAGTTTCCTATGAAATTAGATAATATGTGATTAAGATTTGTGAACTGAAATTTTAAACACTGAATAATTCCAAAGCAGGAATTGTATGGCCCTGTTGAGTTTGGGTCCTTTTTGAGTCGTAATTATAGCGATTACATGAAATCCCTCGGTAGAACATTCGCACATGATACATGTTGTTATGGTAAATAGTTTTGACACAGTCAACATTGTTTTGCTAGGTAAAAAATGCGACAAAAACAGGTAAATATTGTAGCCTACATTCCGCTTGAGTCGTGGGTAATTTTTATCAAGATGTTACATCACAAATATTTTATAGATGTATGACCATGAATCATTATGCAAATATTTGCTTATTCTATGGTCTTTAAAATTTGTTGCTTTTTCCAAAGGTTTATTGTCTGTAAATATGAATATAATCGATTGTGGTGATGGGGCAAATTAACATCTGAAAGTATGGTGTCTTCTTGAGCCGTAGATTCTTTTTGTCTGTCCCAATTATCAAAATGTGCATGCTAATTATAACCTTAAAACTGACATTTCTTGTGAAAAATGTCAACAGACTAACGTTATGTAGCAAGAAAAATATTCGTAAATTAACGATTATGTGTTAGCAAGAAACCCTATTTATAAAACAGTAAATGAATGATGAAATATTTTATAAGAACGTATTGAGTTATGATGAATTACAATATTAAACTATTTGTGTTGCATATGTGTTCATCAAAACGATGGTGACTTTGTCAAATCCTTTTCCGTATCAAACTGCATGATATGCGAACGTTCTATCAAGGGATTTCTCGCGATCTCTTTACCCACAGCTCAAAAGGAAACCACAGCTCAATGAAAACCTACCATAATGCATCATAACTCAACACGTTCTTATCAAAAACATACAATTATTTCCTCCATTATGTATTGTTTATATTGTTTTTCTAAATGACACAAAATCGTTTATTTAACAGTTTTGTCCATGCCACAGTGTATGTTGACATTTTTTCAACAAAGAAAAACAACATCACCTTTTATGTCTGTTTTAAGGGTATATATAGCACGCGAATCCTGAAATGGGTACAGCCAATCAGAATCCGCGACTCAAGTAGAACCTTATTTTCAAGATGGCGTTTTCATCAACTCAATTGATTATTTTGAGTACAGACCATAAACAATGGGAAAAAGCAACACATCTAAAGACCAAAATTTGATAACTATTTTCGTTATGATTCATGGTCACATATGTATATATAAATTTCTTAAGATGTAACTTCTTATGAAAATCACAAATGACTAAACCAGTATATATCATAATCTTTGTTTTGGAGGCTTCGACAGTTTTACATGATGTGGAGGTGCTGGAAACCTGTGCAAAAATAACAATATAAGTTGCTAGTTATTAAGAAACAAGTTATTTATCAAGTAAAATATTTTTTACATGTTCCATTATTTCTACTGTTATATTTTACATGTAAAAAATTAAGACTAATTAGGTTAAAAAGATGATACTTGAAATAGGCTGGTGGGTGATATTACCTAACATAAAAGCTTTATGTTTCAATGACAATGTGAACATGTTCCAGTCCTAATACACTGTATGTTCTGTCAAGTTATGTTATTAAATTTAGAACAATGCAAATGGTATAATCAATTTTTGTTGAGCTTTCTGATTGGCTGTCATTTATTTTATTGACGGTCATTATAAAACAGTAAATAATTTAGTAATTATAAGCTAAAAGTTTTTCTCGTGTGAATTGTTTACTGCAATATATACAAATATTGTGTGTGAAAAAAATCGTTGACAGTCTTGATCAACATTACATGTGTATTTATATATACGGTATTGTGTCATAAATAGCAATTAAATCTTTATCATGTTGTTAGCTCTACCATGTCTGTGTTTGGAAGAACTTCATTATTAAGGCACATCATATTTTAAGTTACTATCCTATACAAAAATTTGAGAAATTTAATTTCTAAAAAGGCATCTGAAATATATCAATGACCTATAGAATACATCTATAGGTCTTTGAATATATCAATCATTAATGTTTTTGCACCTGATGACATGAGTTGATTTTAAAGTTTAAATCGTGCGATTTGATACCATTCTTGTGAGTATATTACCAGGTTTCTGTAATTTAAGATTTGTCTTAAATGTTCTACAATTAATAAAATATAAATTAATAAAACTTTGACCTTAGATAATTGAATTGTTTATAAGTATATGGTTCATGACATATCTAAATGTTTGAGAAAGTGTGTACCGGTAGGCTTTTTTGGTTGAAAACATACAGTTATACAATTTTCTAAGATGGATGTGTAGTTAACGCACAACCAACGATGTATGTTTGTTTTACTTTATCTCTTAGAAACATTATTAATTCTTTGTCATAAATAATCATAGTTAAGGTCGGATTTTTATATTTCTTTTCAACAGAATAGCATTTAAAGATCACGTACCTGCCCCGGTTTTAAAATCCTTAAATATACCGATTTAATGTGAGATTATAATGTTTTAATGCATATCCATGCCATTATTCAATTAAAACCAAAGTATTCAGCGAGTATACAGCCGATAACTATGCCGATTTTTCGCACTTCGCGATCGAGTCGACATTTTTGTTTAAACCGGAAGTGACGTAGTAGGGCACCACTTGCTTGAGTTCATAACAAAAGAATCGATATCAGCTGTTGAAATTAACACTTCAGCCGTTCAAATTAACACATCAAAAATGAAGTAAAACAAATAATATTGATTTAAAATGAATTAATCTTACGTAAATGTCGCGTAATTTAAACTAGAATTGTCTAGAATATAAATTTCTTTAATTTCTATTGCTATTATCCGGAAAGGTCCATTTTGTTGAAACCCGATGTTGACCCTGCACACGATTTTGTACTTATGCTTAATTGATCTCGTTGTTGTCGCCATTCACTTCGACGTGAAACTACTCATTTCGGTATCCGGACAATCGCTCCTACGGACAATCGCTCCGACGCTATATTTGACAGGGCGGACAGTCGCTCCTACGATGTTTTGACAGGGCGAACAGTCGCTCCTACATTATTTTGCCAACCCGTACAATCGGTCCTACATTTTTTGTTAACTCGGACAGTCGCTCCTACATTATTAAATTTAATTGTATTGTTATATAAATACTATTTCTTTTATATAAATATAACTTCTAATTTCAGGTAACACAAGTGAACGGTACGAATCCTCATTCTCACGAAGTATTTCGTTTGCGTATTTTTTGTGTATATATGTTTATAAATGTAAATATGTGAGCATTTCCTTTCTGTACATTAGTGTGCATAATATCATAAATAATGATAACTGGCTTGTATAAATCGAGCTGTGTGTTCGCATGCGCTTTCGTTTGCATGTTTTGTGTAATGAAATAAAGAACAACATTTTATCTATGCGGTTATTATGTTTATTCCATTCGCAAAATGACACTTATTCCAATAAATGTAATGTATATAGGAACACGCATGTCCCTGATAGGAATAATGAAGGAACCATTGACCTTATAACTACCTTATAAATACTGTTAAAGAATCGACAAACTGTAACATAGTTTCTTAATAAGTAAATTAATTTATAAAAATCACATTCGTGTCGATTCGGCTTACTGTTAACTAGTTGGCAATTTTAATAGTCGGTTAATTATAGGTGTTCTCCTTTGATCGGCGTATACTAAGTTTTGCCGTGGAGTTAAAATAATGTAGGAGCGACTGTCCGGGTTGACACAATAATGTAGGAGCGACTGTCCGCCCTGTCAAAACATCGTAGGAGCGACTGTCCGCCCTGTCAAAACATCGTAGGAGCGACTATCTGTCCTGTCAAACTGAGCGTAGGAGCGATTGTCCGTAGGAGCGATTGTCCGGAATTCACTCATTTCTGTTATTTTATATATAAATAATTTGTCTTAATAAAAATTATTTATAATTAATTAATAATAATTTATATTTTTCGTCATATATATATGAAGAAATTGAATTGTTCCAAACTCTCCACAGCGAGGTGAATTTATATGATAAAGGACACATATCATGTCAAATGTTAACTTACTAAATTATTTAAATGCAGTACACACCACTATAAGTAAAATACAATTTTATTACAACATTACAAATGTAAATTACCACAGAAAAACAAAACAGAACAACCTGTACAATGACAGCAAGTTTTAGAAAATTGGACGGCATTAGTACATGAGCTTTACTAAAACATTGTTGCAATACAACTTAAAAAAAATTACTGCAGACAGATAATCTGCTTGTTTTTTTACTGTCTGTGACAGATGAAATTGATAACAGTAGATCACTGATAATATGACTGCACAGCAACACACAGGACCAATTATTTTATGACACCAGCTTGATTTATGGCATCTGTAAGATGGTAATACACAGAATTCTGCCAACTTGGTGCAACTTCCATGCCTTGTTGACATGGTGCTTTGCAGCAGTATATGCACTTTAGTGACCTACTTATTTTGTCAAGAAACCACCAAATTGAATGAACTTTATAAATGAAATGTAAAAATAATAAACTGATATTGTCTTATTTAATTTTGCACTCATTTTAATGCTGTCATAAGACGACTGTTTACATCCATTTATTGTCTACTAATACAAAAATTGCAACACAAACTTATATGATAAATATCACTTTTGAGTCATACTAGTTATACAACACGTTTCTTTAAAAAGAAATTTATCAAGCAATACACATTTAGTACATTTAATGCTATAATAGTATAGCGAAATAGCTCCTTATAAAAATGTGTTTATTACACTGAAACCTGTTTCCAATTCAATTATGTATATAACAACAATTAATTGTATTAAACAATATATTGCACTAACAGTGAGTCTAAATAGTAAAATAGTCCGTGTCAGGGAACAAAGTTGGAACTGCATCAGAAAGTAGCAAAAGTATCAGCCCTAAGCACGCTCTCGTCATCACAATCGGGGATGGACAAAACACTTGTCCTAAAAATGTTTAATGCAAAGCTTTGCATGTTTGCTGGGCGTAAAGTCTGCCACCTTTCCATCGATTATCCGTCGTGAATTCACTGCTAGGATCCATTTTCGCCTGATACTCTCGTCCTTTGGGAGTCAAGTCAAGTCAAGTAAATTTTATTTAAAGTCGGCAAGAGTACATAACATATAACATAAGCTATACTTAGCTTTTGAACCGACATTTTTAACAAATGTATAATAATAACATAGTCAAAAGCAGCTGTTAAGAGAGACAATAATTTAAACATGGTTAGGACAAGCATAAATACAAAAGTGCATAATGGCATACATGGCATAAATGGCAAAGCATTTGTCAAGCAAAGGGAAGTAACTACACATAAACACAAGTACTGAGAGATTTATGCTAATAAAGACCATACGCCTACAATTAAATTAAAACAGTTTAAATAAATAAGGAAAGCATATCAGATAATTACATATTAAAAGCAGCCGTTAAACGAGACAGTAAAATAATTTAGACATAATTAATACAAGCATTAATACTTAGGGCAATATGGCATAACTTGCAGAGCATTTGTCAGGCAAAGGAGGTGGCAAGATATAAAACATAAAAACTGAGAGATTTATGCTAATCTAGGCCATAGGCCTACGCATTAATTAAATCAATTTAAAAAAAATATAATAAGCATGCATGGCAAAGAGGCTTATAAGCACATAGTAGTATACATATATATATGAGATATCTATGCAGCACTAAGACAAGTCTAGCCAAATAAGCAGAACATGACAAAAGACAAAGCAAAATAATAAGCAAACCAGGTTTTCATTGTGAAAAAAAATCTGATAAAGGGAGAAAACTCAAACTGAACTTTTGAAATGAACAAACAAAATTAACCCCCTTTGTAAGTTTGTTTTTAAAAAAAATCTATTTTTAGTCTAGGCGACCTTGACATTGGAGATATTGACGTGATTCTTTCGTGCGACACACCGTCCCATGATGGTGAACAAATGTGGCAAATGATTTTAAAATCTCACAATGAATGACATAGTTATGGCCAGGACAAGCTCATTTATGGCCATTTTTGACCTTTGAACTCAAAGTGTGACCTTGACCTTGGAGATATCGACGTAATTATTTCGCGCGACACACCGTCCAATGATGGTGAACAAATGTGCCAAATGATTTTAAAATCTGACAATGAACGACATAGTTATGGCCCGGACAAGCTTGTTCCGCCCGCCCGCCAGCCAGCCAGCCCGCCAGCCAGCCAGCCCGCCCGCATTCGCCAATCTAATAACCAGTTTTTTCCTTCGGAAAACCTGGTTAATAATAAGCAAAGCAATAAGCAAAAGAAAGCATAACTAGAAAACATGTCAGGTCAGCAGTCCCAGTCTGCAGACTCGCTACCTGATAAGTTGGAACGAAGATATGGACAGCTAAGTCTGATTGCACCCTGAGCAGTTACATATCTTGCCATTCCAGCCTGAGATCAAGGTTTTAAATTGGCTGAAGGAGCCTGCTTGTCTGAATTCGTCAGGCAGCGAGTTCCACAGGACTGGAGCTGCATACCTAAAACTTCTCCTACCAAGCCGAAGCGGAACAATCCTTTCTTACCCCTTTCTTACCCTTTTCAGGACGAGCATTGCATTCAAACGCTGCACACTGCACCAACCTATTACCCGTCGATTCGCAATGTCACGTAACAATTCGAATCGTAATCAACTCAGCGTAGATAGAACATTTATAAATGCAAGTAAATGATCAACACAGTCTTGTATACAATTTCTTATATTTCCATCCTGAAGCATTATATGAAACCGCAAGTCTTATAGCCAATTTTAATAGTGTTTGTACATTTTACACTGTGTGAGTGTCAGAGTCACATTAATAGTAATGTTATTCATTTACTAGCAAAGAATCAATCTTATTATAGTATTGCTTTAAAAATATATCACGACCGTATGCAATATTCATACTTCAATTTGAATCATTGTCCGACAATCGCCCAGCTCACTACTGCCTACGTAATCAGTTCATGCGCTACAGTGATTTGGGACAAGTCTCGCAGAATAACATGGTTATGTTGGTGAATTACTTAAAAGACTTCGATGATTTAATGCAGCCACAAGAACGCATTATGATATGTCGTGTTAGAATTTCGAAGGTAGGTTTCAATATTTTTATCATAAAAATGCAATGAACTCAGTACAATTATAGAATATGTAGAATTTATCGAGGGAAGTTATAAAACCCGATAAACCCGGAAATATTTTACTTTTAGGTAAAACCCGGAAAAGGTAAAAATGGTTATAAATGCATTATTATTTGTCCGATATGAATTATAATGGTACCGTTGGAAAGAAGAATCTCCAAAGCTTCTAACGATGTAAACATATTGTATGGCAAGGTCAGGGTCGGTCTGTAAATCGCGGTCAAAGTCGGTCTATTTGTTTCGCACACAAAAAACGCCTAAATGGAAAACCCGGAAAAGGTAAAAGTGGTTATAAAACATTATTATTAATTCGATATTAATCATAATGGTAACTTTGTAAAGAGAGTCCTCTAATGTTTCTAACGATGTAAAAATATTGTCAGTTAGATTCTGGCTTTGAATCGCGGCCATAGTTGACCAATCAATACCCTTTTTTTACTCAAAACAATCACTTGAGGAAAACCCGGAAAAGATAAAAGGGGTTATAAAAGCATCACTTTTCAAACCACCCATACATTATTTGGTACCATTGTAATGGTGTTCCTCCACCGTTTGTAAATATGTAAAAATATATTGTGACAATTGCATAAAATTACTGCTAATTGTGACCGAAGTTGGTGTATATTTTTATCTTCTTTATAATTACAAGCTGTGTTGACACAAAAAATGATTTCAATAGCCTACCTTAATATATTTTCCGTAAAATCCGGAAAAGGTAAAAGTGATTATAAAAGCTATTCTTCTTTCCATATTAATTATAATGGTAGAGAGGCCCTCTAAGGTTTGTAAAACATGTAACAATATTGTTTTACAATATCAAATAAGCACTCTTTTTAACACCCAAAGTTGGTATAAGTTCTATGATTTCCAATGCGGTGATTTTTTTTTTGCTTTTTATTTTACAGTCTTTTGGATTGGGGAAAAAAGCGCGATAGTCCATGCAATTGGGAAAAACTATACATTATTAATATGATTATAAATTTCAGTATACCAATTGTTTATAAATGCATGCTTTCTTTAATTGATATAATAAAGTGCTAGGGAATTAAATTGCTGGATAATAAACACTCAATAAACCAATTATTGAGTTTATTGGAAAAGTTTGGCACATTTTTTGGGAAATTTTGGTCAGATTCTTGGGGAAAATTGCTACTTTTCGCAATAAGAAAACAGCCTTTTTCTACTTTTTGCAATTGGGAAACAGCTGGTAAAAGGCTGTAATTTTGGACAAACACATCAATGTAATGCCTTATTATGTTTTGCGTAAAATTCGGAAAAGATAAAAGTGATTATAAAAGCAATATTTTTCTACCGACTTGAATTAAAATAATATCGTTGTTAAGAAATTTTTTTATCGTCCCTAAAATATGCAAAAGTATTTTTTCAATATCAGATGTGCGCTGTAGGTACATGTAGGTATAAGTTGTTTGATTTTCCTACCAAATAATGACATTTTCTGTTTTGAAGGTACAGTTTTAAAGCGTAAAATAGTTGTTTGTTTCTGGTAACCCGACCCTACGTTGTTTTTTTCTTGCCGACCCTATTATTTAGTTTGGAGTATTTGAAGTTGATTTCCGTGCATTACAGTTTTACACTTTTCTTTCAACATTATCTCTTTAAATGCATAAACTAGGGATATAAGGCATCCGGACAAAAAACCTCCCATCATTTTCATAGGGGCGGATCAAAGCTCTCCCGTGAAAAACTGAGGCGGATAAAGCTTTCCCATGAAAGGAACGTGACAGCTTTAGACTAAAGCCCTTCCAGATAAAACGATCTCATTATTGTAGATAATAATAATACTCATCATTATAAAGATATTATATATAAATATAAGGATTTATAACATATAAAAAGGACATTTCTATGGTTCTTCAACAACAAACCCTTGTAGAAGAGGTTAATAACTTCAGTCTGATATAAAGAAAAACATGTTATGCCCACCTATCTTACCCTTTTTTGGAGACGTTACTGGTAACAAGCAAGTTTTGTGTACACCTAAGTGACTTTAATAACAACATTTTTCAACTACTTTAATCAAATTTTGAACATATTTTGTATGCATTAAAAATGTGAAACGTATGAACGTATCAGTCTTTAAATGTAAATAGAATCCCAAGTCGACTGTATACGAAACGACTTATGAGAATTGAGACCTTATATTTCCCCAAAAAGTTGATATTAAGGGCACAATTTTTCAGTCGACCTGAATAAAGTTCCTGTTCATTGCAATTATGAATAGTTTTTAAATCGACTAACAGAACTATGACAAAACTGAACTAAACAGATAATTGTGTCAAGTTTTGGCTGTATCAGCTAACACAGTATATGGTTTTGTTATTTCCCATACGGTAATAAGGATAAATGAGGACACATTTCTAAAATGTTGCCGTTCATTTCATCTTGTTTTCTCCAGAATTATAATAATATTTGGGGTTCAAAATAGATATTTTTATAAGTAGTACTTTTTCCCCCGAAATTCATTTACTGGTTTTAAAGCATAAAGCAAAATCCTCCTCGCAAGACGTCTGACGAGCAACGCGCTTCACCACGTGCCAGGTCATATAAGCAGCCAGCTTCTACGCGCTCGACATGGTACACATGTCCTACGTCCATTCGCAAGACGTCTGACTAGCAGCGCACTTCTGCATGTGCCAGGTCCTGTAAGCAGCCAGCTTGAACGCGCTCAACATGGTTCACGTGCATGTGGTGAAATCCTCCTTGCAAGACGTCTGACGAGCAACGCGCTTCACCACGTGCCAGGTCATATAAGCAACCAGCTTCTACGCGCTCGACATGGTACACATGTCCTACGTCCACTCGCAAGACGTCTGACGAGCAGCGCACTTCTGTAGTGCCAGGTCCTGTAAGCAGCCAGCTTGAGCGCGCTCAGCATGGTTCACACGTCATACTTCCATACGCAAGATGTCTGACGAGCAGCGCTCTTTTACACGTGCCAAGCCCCCTAAGCAGCCAGCTTCTATGCTCTCTACATAGTACACGCGTGCTACTTCCGTTCGCAAGACGTCTGATGAGCAGCAAGCTTCGGCACATGTCAGGTCACATAAGCAGCCAGCTTCTACGCGCTCCACATGGTACAAGCGTCCTATGTCCACTAGCAAGACGTCTGACGAGCAGTGCGCTTCGGCTCGTGCCAGGTCACATATGCAGCCAGCTTCTACGTGCTCCACACGCAATCTCCAGACGAAACCTACTCCTACTTTTACCACTACTGCATGTGAGACGCGACACGAGCAGCACGCTTCTCCACTTGATGAGATAGTCGGATGGATTGAAGATGCTACACAATTCCCAGACAGTCCTGAGGGGGCCGAACAGCAGTAGTAAATTCAAACCAAAAGAGACCATTGTCTGCACAGAGTGTTGAAGACATAATGGGTGCTTTTGAGGCTGAGCAAATGTGAGATAAGGTTTCAACTGAAATGCCTTTTAACATAAGTGGTGGGGATATATATGTTGTAGCTTTAGACTCATTATCAATGAAAAAAGACGTTCGCGTGGACAAATATATGTTGATAAATGATGGTTGCAAACGCTTTCCAAATAAGAAACCAACGATGAGTAAACCATTTTCAAAATAAGATAAGTCGAAAACAAACACTCAAAATCGTTTCAAAAACATATTTACGAACGCTTAGAAAATGGAAATTTGCAATTATACACTACCCTACGCGACCCGTGATTTTTGCCGCGATTCTCGCATCACCGCAATCGATACAACGTGACAAATCGCGGTATTTCCGAGCGACAAGAAAATTTGGGTGATGTCTGGGCGACCGTCGCGCCATGAATCTCGCTGTTGCGCAATCAGCACGAATCGGCGCAAATCACCGCGAACCACCGTGATTCCCCTTTTTAAGCGATTTACATTGAGGGTTACACTACATTACATGTACATGTAACATATATGTATACACTTACATTATACATTGCAATAATAAAGCTTTTGTATTAGCTAAAATACTCCTGTTCCGACATGAACTTGATGAAGTAATGTTGGAAGCTTTAACGGCTCCAAATTAATATAACAGCGCAGAATGATCATGCAATAATTATTGAACATAACATGTAAACATTATTTAACTAATTGCATTAGCAGAATGTTTATTAAAACTTACAATCAATTATATTCCAGGCCCGAATACACTACCACTGTTCAAATTCCATATTGTTGCCATATACATGTAGCGTAGCACTGTGTAAATTGAAAGTTGCATAGTGTTTCGTCATTGGTCGCAACTACACAACCCGTGATTTTTGCCTAATTAGCGAAGTCAAGGCGGGCATTTTGCTTTTTGGGTGTAAAATCACCGCGATTGCACGTGACTCATCACTCCGACGTCGCGCGAGAGCAAGATAATCTTTGCGCTAAATCCCCTCAATGTTGTGGTGATTCGCTGCGATTCGCCGCAATTCGCCGTGACCGCAGTGGATATCGTTGACATCGGTGATTCGCCAATTTATGCATATAAACCGAATCGTATCGATAACTGTATACATAACGCTTTTCTATTGTTCACAATTATCAAATAATCCAACATAATTGCAACATCACTTACGAAAAATAATCGTAAACATTTATGTTGGTAAATATGTTTGAGAATTTAATTAACACAACTATATGACTACGCCATTTTTCAGAAGTGTAAAGAGTATAGTGCATAATGTTGAACACAGCTTTCATTGGACGAGCGTATTTAAATTTAGATCAAATGCAATACAATCTTACAAAAAAACATTTTATTGCGTCATACGCCTTAATGTAAAAAACATTTTCCTCCTGGAAATTGTGCTATTCATGCATAATATTATCAAAACATTTTTTGGACACGTAAAGCGTTGTAACAAATTAATATACAATTCAAAACATTTATACCATAAGTATTAATCTTCTGTTAAATTCCCAAATGAGAATAATTTATAATCCGAAACACACTTCCGATGTTTTAATGTTAATACGACGTTTACAAAGGCTTCCAATATAGCCATCATGTATATTTCCCGACAAAAGAGCGCGAAAATTATGCGGCAATGTACAAGGTAAAGGAATACGAGCGTGCAAGTATTGATTTTTTCATACGAACTGTGTAGCGCAAAGCATTGAATTTTTTTGATTTCGGTTAAATGTTTCTTAGGTATTTTTAAAACAATTATATCGCCAACAATTTTTAAAGTAATTTCAAATCAAACACGCCGTATCCATATCGTTACTGATAGAAGTAAAACATAATACCTTGACTTGTTAAGTTTTGTTGTTGTGGGAGACCATCTGAGTTAACGCCGAAAAATATATGCAAACTGTTATTTTTTGTCAATGCCCTTTGATCCATTCTCGCACTTATTTGGCAGTGCCATCCTGTTGTTTCTGTGATTGTCACATCTTTTCAGTTTGAACACGTACAAAGAGTGCCAATTAGACACTAGAACAAGCACTATCACCCGCTGGACAGTACACAATAAATAATAAAATGTTGAGTTTTTGTTTGTTTTGGGTGTGAAAACCCAGAGAAATGCATGTACATTATACATCATCATAAAATTTATTTAACTCTGCGAACGCTAAGTGCTACGTTGATATACTCGTTTTTTTCAGCAAAACAAACACAATGTTTAATGGCTTTAATATATAGGCAATGATGTAATAACAGCATATTATATAACACAATGTCATAATAACATATACTTAAAAATAGAACAATAATGTATTTCCGGCTTATCAAGCATTGATAATGTACAATGCTCGCAAAGTAATGGAGTAACACGAGTTATTCGCATTGGAGCCTGAAACAGAAAATAAATAAGTATAGAATAATTTAGTCCAAATAATTAGACGTAATCTATCAATGACATTTAACCTTTAAATGAAAGTGTTACTTAAACAATTTTCCTTGTCTTAATGCACGAATATTTTGCTGAACACTGTTAACAAAAGGGCTACACATTAAAATTCTTAATGCAATGCAAAAATAAGTTTTAACATAATTAATAACGTCAATAAACACACACGGTAAGATCAAAGTTTAAATGGAAAACTTATATCATATTGCCCGAAATTACCAAATTATTAGTTTCTCTAAATCACAAATACCATTTATTGAGAAACAAGGTATTTATAACTGACCAATGACGAAACACTATGCAACTCTCAATTAACACAGTGCTACATGTATATGGCAACAATATGGAATTTGAACAGTGGTAGTGTAGAATATAATTGCTTGTAAGTTTTAATAAACATTCTGCTAATGCAATTAGTTAAATAATGTTTACATGTTATGTTCAATAATTATTGCATGATCATTCTGCGCTGTTATATTAATTTGGAGCCGTTAAAGCTTCCGACATTACTTCATCAAGTTCATGTCGGAACGGGAGTATTTTAGTTAATACGCCCATTGTATCAACAACAAAAGCTTTATTATTGCAATGTATAATGTAAGTGTATACATATATGTTACATGTACATGTTAGTGTAACCCTCAAGGTAACTCGCTTAAAAAGGTGAGCCAAGGCGGTTCGCAGTGATTTGCAGTGATTCGTGCTGATTGTGTAACAGCGAGATACATCGCGCAACGGTCACCGTGGAGTCGCCGAGACATCACCCTAATTTTCTTGTCGCTCTGAATAACCGCGATTTGTCACGTTGCATCGATTGCGGTGATGCGAGAATCGCGGCAAAAATCACGGGTCGCGTAGTGTAAGCACACATAAAACAAAGCAATTATAAACGGACAGTGTTCGACACTAACGGGAGTCCCGTAGTCCGAGACTCGTGGAAATGAGACTCGGACTCCTTGTTTTTGTGTCAAGGCAGTCCATCGGACTCCTTCAAAGTAATCTGTGAATTATAAAACAATCCCTTCGTTTATTCATTAGTTTCGCAAAAACAGAATGTCTTCACAAAGAAAATTTTACTTAGAATAGTCATTGTCGATCACTGTCTATAAAAACTTTCAGTTTCATTTGTTTATTGTCACATTTAAATTGTAATAATTTAATACTCACCCTCTACAAACCGCAGAAGGAAGTTTTTAATATCAAGTCATGACCTCACACTTCAACCACTGCTTGAGAGCTGTAAGAGTTCTTCTTAACAAGGAAGATTATAGGCAGCTGGTCTATTGTTAGTGAGAAATGTTCAATCAAAACTAAGTGATGTTGGAAGCATATAGAAAACAAGAACAATATCATTTGTACAATGCACTTGAGTAAGTATTTTTCTATTTTCATATGAAAACCCCTGTCTGGTCAACAAGTGTTTTGTCAGAAGATGCATTTTGTTTATACTTATTATTGTATTATTATGTAGAAAAGGCTTTGTCAATTTTGTAGTGTATGTAAACAAAAAAAATCCATATAAGAGTTTTAACCCCAGTCTACATGTATTAACAAAATTGTTCAATACAAAGCCTGTTCACAGTGCTCTGTCATAGCTTACACACATGTACTTAGCAAGAGTCTATATTAGATCAAATGAGTACAACTTGCTTACAGTGAGCTTTTGTGATTACATTTTACCGATTGTTTATCATCGTTCCTGCATTGTCCGTGTCAAAATGCACATTGTTAACACTCTAGAGAATATATTTTTTTCCAATATTCACGAAACATTGCAAGAAATCGGTCTTAATGACAATTGGGTAAATTGCAAAAATGGGTTCAAAAAATAGATTGTTTTGTCAAATTAAATAAAATGTTTCTGAACTTTTCAGAAGTTACATGTTTACCCAATCCACATGAAACTTGATCAGAACGCTTTTTCTAATGGTATATCTGCTGAGTTTGAAAACCGTTCAGGTCTACTGAAAAATAGGAGTGTCAGTGGGCTAAGACATTTTCCTTATGTGGGTGTTATGAAACTTTGCGAACAATCTAGAAATCAAATGTTTTGCCAAATCAACAATTGTGCTCATGATATTTCAACTGAATTCGAAATTGCTTCAGTCCGTTCCAAAAGACAACTTAAGGTGAAAGTAGTTTAGGAAGGGATTATATAGAAGTTGTTCTTGTTGATTGTTCGGCTCGCCCGAAGTCTTAAAAGGTTTTTTAAAATAATCCCCTGGGTTGAAAAGTTGCCCCTCCCTGAGGGTTTCTTGCTTAACATGTTTGGAGCAAACACTTAAAAAATTTCTTCTCTAAAACCGCAAGGCTTAGAGGTTTTGTTTTTGGCATTTATCATTTTATTCTGGTCCTCTACCAATTTTTTTTAAATATTGTCCCTTGGGTAAAAATTGGCCATGCCCAATGATGAAGAAATGTATGAAGACTTACATACCGTATTTAAAACAGTTTTCCCTCAAAATGTTTGGGCCTGGCATTAGTTTTTGTTTAGCATCCAGGGCCCTCAATCCATTTTAGGGGAAGCGGGTCGCTACCCATAGAAGGGGGAATTTTCGTGGCATTTCCCTTTTTGGGGGATTTTTTGGTTAATCTCTTATTATTACATTTGTACATGTTTGCACTATATTCATTGCTTATTTCATAATTTAGTATGTTTGAAAAGATTAAATTAAAATAGAATTGAGATATAATAATCATAATAATCATGAGACAATATCAAAAAAAAAATTTTTTTTTTTTTTTGGGGGGGGGGGGAATTTTTCTCCCAAAAGGGGGAAAAAAGTATACTTTTCAGGGGGGGGGGGAATGCGGCCGAATTTCGGCCGTGGATTTGACAGATTGAGGGCCCTGGCATCGTATTCTGGTCCTCTAACAACTATGTTAAAATCACCCCTCTTGGGTTATAATTGACCCTGCCTTACTTGTTTAATTATATATATTTAGTGAAAACTTTGAAAGTCTTTTTTTCTGAAACAGCAGTGCAGTGATAAAAGGCTTATTATTTGGTATGTTTAGTTTTTAGCTCAATCTTTCAAAGAGAAATGAGAGCTATACTACTCGCGACTGCGTCGGCGTTGGCTGAAGTTTTTTTATAAAATCAAATAACTTTACACTATCAAAGATAATTAACTCAAACTTTGTATACTTCTTTATGGCAACAAGAAAATTGTGTAGGTCAATGTGCATAACTCTGTCAGCATTATTTTTAGAGTTATGCCCATTTTTATACTCAGAAAATTGAAATTTGGTTAAGTTTTGTGTTTAGGTCCACTTTATTCCTAAAGTATCAAAGCTATTGCTTTCATGCTTGCAACATATTAGAGGACTGTGCAGGCAAAGTTATGTAACACTGACTGGCATTGTGACAGAATTATGGCCCCTTTTATACTTACAAAATTGAAAATTTGATTAAGTTTTGTGTTTTGGTCGATATTACTCATTAAGTATCATATCTATTGCTTTCAGACTTGAACCACTCGCTAACTATCATAAGGGGGCTGTAGAGGACAAGTTGCATAACTCTGGTTGGCATTTTGATGGAATTATGGCCCTTTTTTGACTTAGTAACTTTGAATATTTTGTTAACTTTTGTGTTTAGATCCACTTTACTTCTAAAGTATCAAGACTATTGCTTTCAAACTTCAGATACTTTTTTACTATCATTAGGGTACTGTACCTATTGAGTTGAATTTGACCTTGACCACTGAATGACCTTGATTCTCAAGGTCGAATAAATAAATTTTGCTTAAATTGCCATAACTACTTTATTTAGGATCAAATTTGATTCATACTTTGACAAAACAACACTTACCTGACATACCACAATAGACTCCACCCTAAGCATCCCATAAGCCCACCCCAGAATCCCCCCAAAGAAAAAGGAATTTAAATTTATTTTTTTCCCTAGAAGTTGAACTGTTCGTCAGTCTGTGCGTCCGTCTGAAAACTTTAACATTGGTCATAACTTTTGCTAGATTGAAGATAGCAATTTGATATTTGGCATGCATGTGTATCTCATGGAGCTTCACATTTTGAGTGGTGAAAGGTAAAGGTCGTCCTTCAAGGTCAAAGGTCAAATGTATGGTGTCTGTCCGTCTGTCTGAAAACTTTAACATTGCTCATAACTTTTGCAATATTGAAGATAGCAACTTGATATTATGCATGCATGTGTATCTCATGAAGCTGCACATTTTATATGGTGAAAGGTCAAGGTCATCCTTCAAGGTCAAAGGTCAAGGTCAAATTTTGCAATATTGAAGACAGCAACTCGATATTTGGCATGCATGCCTATCTCATGGAACTGCACATTTTGAGTGCTGAAAGGTCAAGGTATAGGTTAAAGGTAAAATATTACAATATTGAACATAGCAACTCGATATTTGGCATGCATGCCTATCTCATAGAGCTGCACATTTTTAGTGGCGAAAGGTCAATGTCAAGGTCATCTTTAAATGTCAAGGTCAAATTTTGCAATATTGAAGATAACAACTCGATATTTGGCATGCATGCGTATCTCATGGAGCTGCACATTTTGAGTGATGAAAGGTCAAGGTTAAAGGTCAAGGTCAAAGGTGAAATTTTGCAATAAAGAAGATAGCAATTCGATATTTGGCATGCATGCGTATCTCATGGCGCTGCACATTTTAATTGGTGAAAGGTCAAGGTCATCCTTCGATGTTAATGCTCAAGGTTGAAGGTCAAATTTTGCAATATTGAAGACAGCAATGCGATATTAGGCATGCATGCATATCTCATGGAGCTGTACAGTTTGAGTGGTGAAAGTTCAAGGTCATCATTCAAGGTCAATGGTCAAATATATGGATTGAAAGCGGCGCAGTAGGGGGCATTGTGTTTCCCAAACAGAGCTCTTGTTTTCTTCTTATTTTTTAAATATCATCTAATTAATGACCACACCCCACATTATTCCCCTGTCCACCCCCCCCCCCCCCCTACACAAAAAGATAAAAAAAAGATAAACATGGTTAAAAAAGATATAAACATCGTTAAAAAACACAAATATTTATTTTTATTATTTATTTTTGAAAGACCTTACAACCATCCCACCCAAGCTATTGCTATCAAACTTGAAATATAATCTTATTAGCTTGTTTTACGTCTTTACAAATGTTCAATAGATTGTGGAAAAGATACCTGAACTCAGAATCGTCTATAATGTATCACTTCTTTAAAACATAAGCAATGAAAATGTTTCAATTATGGTCCTCTTTCAGTTAGAATATGACTATATTACCTTGACATTATTGAATATGAACAATTTTCCCATGATGGCTTACATTATACTGTCAAGCACTCGAAAAGTTGAGCGCGCTGTTTTCTGACAGCTCTTGTTGAAAGACCGTCCAACCATCCCACCCAAGCTATTGCTATCAAATTTTTAACTATAATCTTATTAGTTTGTTTTATGTGTTTACAAATGTTCAATAGATTGTTGAAAATATACCTGAACTCAGAAAATCGTCTATAATGTACCACTTCTTTAAAACATAAGCGATGAATATGTTTCAATTATGGTCCTCTTCCAGTTAGAATATGACTATATTACCTTGACATTATTGAATATGAACAATTTCTCCATGATGGCTTATGTTATACTGGCAAGCACTCGAATAGTCGAGTGCGCTTTCTTCTGACAGCTCTTATATAGTAGTCCTCTGCTACAGTTGTTCAAATCATGCTCCCTTAGGTAAAAACTTGCCACAGCCCGGGACTAAAATTATTTATGAAGACTTGTGTAGTTAATATCGATAACTTTCGCTAAACAGTGTCTAATCACTATAAACAATCATCGCTATACCCGTAATTGTTTACACAATGCACGTTATACGGTCCCAATGCACTGAGGATGGGAACGACTGTGAATCAGTTGTGCGTAAATAACCTCATGTCACTATCAATTGATAATGTCAGGGGCTTTGTTGCAGTTTGTTGGTTTTGTTGTATTTTGTTGTAAATTATGGGGACAGTGTATAAATTAACGTGCTGTAACGACCAATCCCGAGGATCAACAAGCAAGCATATTTATCAATGCATTTTAAAACATATTATTGTTTTAAGTTACAATAATTAACTTAAATATTAATGGCATTTGTTAAATAATTTTGCAATCTAAAATAACAAATGACAGCAGTCACTTAGAACTTCGATCTGAAAACAAACATGAAAGACGATTTATCAATTTATGGTTAACATGTGTTATTACCCCCCCAAAATACGGTGTATAAAAAGTTTCATAATTTTTTTGACTATATGAAGTTTGATCGGACTCCTAAATTTCAGAAGAAGGGAGTCCAAAGAACTCCTTGCTCAGAATTGTTAGTGTCGAACACTGCACAGAGTTTCTGAAATGGCTTCCGAAGTTGAGATTTTGCAATGCATAATTTTGTTTTCCGTAAAATTCAGTAGAGATCATAGTGGTTATAAAAGCAATGTTGTTAAACCGACTTTAATCAATATAATATTGCTTTAAAAGGGATTTGATGACATTCCTAAAATATGCAAAAGTCATATGTTTTCAATATCAGATGTGAGCTGTAATTTTCGTCCGAAGTTGGTATAAGTTGTAGTACTAGTCACTTTCAGTATTGCAAACATATTACTTTTGCATACTTTTGGAGCGTCATACAATCCCCTTTTTACAGCAGTATTATTTAAATAAAGGTCTGTTGAAAAATATTGCTTTTATGATCCCTTTTATTTTCCCCAATTTTTGGTAAACATAATTTGGCATAAGCAATCATAGAACTTATACTAACTATGGATGCTAACAATAGTGGTAATCTGATACTGTAAAACAATAATGTTGTATATTTTAGAATGCTTTTATAGTCACTTTTATCATATCCGGCTTTTACTGGAAACACAGCTTGTAATTATAAAGAAGATAAAAATATACACCAACTTTGGTCGCAATCAGCAGTAATAATATGCCATTCTGAAAATATATTTTACATATTTAGAAACGGTGGAAGAATACCATTACAACGGTACTAACTCATGTATGGTCGGTTGGAAAAATGTTGCTTTTATAACCCATTTTATCTTTTACGGGTTTTCCTCAAGATATTGTTTTGTGTACAATAATCATATCAATTGGCCGACTTTGGCCATGATTCAAAGCTTGAATCTGATACTGACAAAACATTATTTTTACATCGTAAGAAACCTTAGAGGAACTTCTTTACAAAGGTACCATTTTATTAATATCGAATTAATTATAATGTTTTTATAACCACTTTTACTTTTTCCAAGGTTTTCCTTTAGGCATTTTTGTGTGTAAAAAAAACTTAAAAAGGCTGACTCTGACCATGCCATACAATATTTTTACATTGTAAGAAACTTTGGAGGTTCTTTTTTCCAACGATACCATTATAATTCATATGATACGAATATTGCATTTATAACCATTGTTACTTTTGTGGGGTTTTACCTAAAAGATTTCCGGGTTTTCTGGATATTTCTGGAAATTCTGGGTTTTATACCTTGCTTTTATCGATACATGTTCATCATGCAACCTTGAAAGATTGATCGGTTAATTAAGTTAGGATTATGTTAAAGAATTTAGACGTGTTTTTAATATATTTCTGAAAACCTGTTCTGCATTAAATTTTAAATTTTATTGATTATACAATACTTAAATTATAATGACGAAACAAAACGAGTGTATACGTGTATCTAAAGGAAGAACAAATGAGTGTATATGAGACTGAGTGCATTTGGTTTCCCGGGATGTATTTTTATAACAATGGTACTCTAATTATAGTAACATGCTGGGATTTTCCACATCGAAAACCACACATAGTTAGTCAGGGCTAGCGCTGGCCCAAAATTTCTTTGAGCCAACCAGATTTCGTTTTTCGGCGCGTGAAAAGTGGTTTTGAAATAATAATATATACTATGCACTTGTTCATATTTCTTTTTATGACAACAAGGGCATATCACATATTATATAACATGCAGTTTTCAATATAGAAATTATTATTATGGTACTTTTCAAAGTACAAACATAAGTTAATTTATACATGTACACTTAACAGTGGATTAAGTTGTCCCAAATTTGAAATCCTGAAAATTAGGCCGGGGGTCTTAGAACAAGGAACCCAACAGGAATAAAGGGCAAAGCCTCCCACCCCACCCAAAGCCCTTACAAATTGTTCTTTGTTATAGTCTTTCCAATTGCAATTTCTAGTGAATACAATTCTAAATAATATAAACCACATCGTCTGTATTACCGCATGTGTATTCATCATCCTATTTCTTCTATAAAGAGCTCCGAAAAATAAATTTTAATTTGCGAAAAATAATGTATCCTAAAATGAGAGTCCGAAAAATTGTACGGGTTCTGCACTTGAAACAAAATTTGCATATTGTTTGATTGCAGAAAATGAAAATCAGTAGCCTATCAAATACGTAATAAATATACCATTTGGTTGACATTTTTATTTACAATAGCATACAGCAACTTCTAAATTATCACCTTTTATTTAAAACAATGACGTTGATTATCGACAGAAAGGTGTAACGTCATCAACATAGAACTAATTATTCAATGATCATCCTTTAATTCAGATTGATAGTCGGTAGAAAGGTCTAAAGTGATCAGCTGAGAAATTATTTATTGTTGCTCTTCTTGTCATTTGTTTATCTTTTAATACGACGTTTGCCATCGGCCGCTAAATTGTTGGCAGATGACAGTATTCCAAGTGTCTACGCATGATTGACCCAATACATGTATTATGTGTGAGCGAACTCAATGTTGATTGGCCAGCTACCACGTGCGCTTCAATAACAATATTTTTATGTCCCCCACTATAGTAGTGGGGGACATATTGTTTTTGCCCTGTTGGTTGGTCTGTTGGGTTGGTCTGTTGGTTGGTTGGTTTGCGCCAACTTTAACATTTTGCAATAACTTTTGCAATATTGAAGCTAGCAACTTGATATTTGGCATGCATATGTATCTCATGGAGCTGCACATTTTGAGTGGTGAAAGGTCAAGGTCATCCTTCAAGGTCAAATATATGGGTCAAAATCGCTCATTTAATGTACACTTTTTGCAATATTTCAATATTGAAGATAGCAACTTGATATTTGGCATGCATGTGTATCTCATGGAGCTGCACATTTTGAGTGGTGAAAGGTCAAGGTCAAGGTCACCCTTCAAGGTCAGAGGTCAAATATATGTGGCTGAAATCGCTCATTTTATGAGTACTTTTGCAATAATGAAGATAGCAACTTGATATTTGGCATGCATGTGTATTTCATGGAGCTGCACATTTTGAGTGGTGAAAGGTCAAGGTCATCCTTCAAGGTCAAATATATGGGTCAAAATTGCACATGTAATGTCACTTCTGCAATATTGAAGCTAGCAATTTTATATTTGACATGCATGTGTATCTCATGGAGCTGCACATTTTGAGTGGTGAAGGGTCAAGGTCAAGGTCATCCTTCAAGGTCAAACGTTATATACGGGGACAAAGTGTTTCACAAACACATCTTGTTAGGTCAAGCGATGTCTCATGTTCTGGTGCAGACCGGTTTTCGTTTATTGTTCAATTTGCGAACACTTTCAATGAAACAAAGAGAAAACTATAGAAAACCAGTCTGGATTTAAATGGAGGATAATTTCAATAAAGATTTGCGAGATTTAAGCATTTTCGCAAATCAGAATTTTCTTGAGCCAAATTCTCGATATTTTCGCAAATGTCTCTCATGGCGAACGACAGTGCGAGCCCTGTAAGTGCTATCTGTAAAGTACCGGGGTAACTTATTCAATTGATTAGTTCTATATACATGTTCAAGTTTCCTATCACACTGGACAATATGCGAAGAATTGTTATCTGAAATGTTTAACACTGACTGATTCCAAAGCAGGTATAGGCAATCCCACAATCGATAAATTGACCACTGCCATATTGGCTATCACGTGACCCGCTGATCCTGACAGTACTGAAGAATTTGGCAGATTACTATGACGTACAATTTTGGTCAAAAGTCAACAAGACCTACTAGGTAAAAAGAGAAATGTAAGTCGACGTACAATATCTACGTCGCAGTACTAAAATTGTACTTCGACGTACAAATATAAAATACACTTTGACGTATATATTGATATTTCCTTTGTAAGTGAAATTTTAAAGCTAATATAAAAATCTATAGCTGAAATGAAGTTAGTGATTCTAAAATTGGTCTGGAAATATTGATTAGCGAACCTTTGTAAGATTTCAGGTAGAGGCAAACTTTTTTAAACTAAATGTATGTATCTTGTTGAGTCTTAAACTATAAAGTGCTTTTTAGCAATTTCTTTTATTTAAAAATCGCTCTCAAGCTTATACAAAAATCACTAGCCGGATATGATTTTTGTGATTCTAACTGAACAAGTACCGGAGCTATTTATTTGCAAAACTGTGTAAGATGTCAGAACATAGCATACTTTTTTTATTGAAAAGGACAAAATTTTATCAGCTTTTGCCTTTAACTTTCTTATATTATTATTTAAATAACTTTAAACATGTAATATCAAAGTTTATAGTCTGAAAAAAAAACTTTTTAGGCTGTTCTCAATATTTTCTAACAGGGTTTTTTTTTAGAAAAAGGGAAAGACGCTGGGTAAAAGGGGAAAATCGAGCGCGAAAGAGACATATTTGGGGAAAAAATAAAAACTGTTCATTTCAATGTCTATAACTCACATACAGACTTCAGGTTTTTTTTAGAAAAAGAGGCATGTCTCTGACCTTTTTGTTTTTAAACACATGAACAAGTATGATATTAAATTCAAATTCCTAAATAAAGTTGCAGGTGTAGATCTAATAATGGGAAATGTTTTCAACTGGGTCCGGGGAACGATGTCAATATTATGATTTCAATTTCATGATGAATGGGTTGACGATCTAGATCTGCTACAGTATTGGAAGGGAAAGGTGCGGCAGCTGCCGATTGTCTACTTTCACTTTCACAATAATCCGACAGTATTAATCGATGTTGATTACATCCACCTCCGAATCCTGCTGGGTTTCCACGTTTTTTGATAATTCATTCTTAAAAAATGCGTCAACGCAATTAATATTTTCCGAGTTCGAACGTTTTATTTTGTTCGTGTATGAACGCCAATTGTGAGACTTTTTTCTGTTTTAACGTTTATATCTTGGCTTTCACATAACCCGGATGAAAATTCGACTGGTTTCCGGTAATTAATTGACGAAACACCCTTCTCGCGCAAGACTGGAATCCAGTAAAAAAGTCACACGATTAATACGATTAGTTGCCCGGTTTCCATGACGTAATTTAAGAGCTATATATAGAATCACTGGGATTCCCAGATTTGAGTGTTCGTCGGGAGAGAGAGAGAGAGCGAGATCGTTGTACATGGTACAAATTGGATCAGTGTCGACTTCCCAAAAGAAAAAAAACACATTTCTTTGAGGGTAAAATATTGTATTTTGGTGAAAACTTATATTTTGGGAGGGGAAATTGTATTTTTAGGGGAAAAATTCTGGTAGGGGAAGACGCCGAATATCGGCGTCACCTTCTTAGTAAAAAAAAACCCTGTCTAAACTGATTTAATTATTTTTTATTTCTTTTTCTTAATAACATCTAAATTCACGTTAAACATGTTCAACATGAAAAATATGGAACCTTTAATAAACTTGAATAGTTCCAATTGTGTTCTCTAGATTTCCTAAACTTGTGTCTTAATTTACGATAAAAAATAAAAACACAAAAAAATAAGTGATTTTGCTTCTTTATTATGGATGATTAATTTCAGTAAGATAAAGGTCTTGAAAAAAAACATCAGCGATAAAGGAACGAACGAATCCGCTCAATGGGAGGCGATGTTCCAAGTGTGGATTAAAAGCGTTTATGGGTATGCCCGTGACACCACATGTATGCACATGTGAAGATACCGTTATTAAGATAACATATCACGTGTCCCCTTTAAATAACATGTTAAATGACAATCAATATCTTATTCTTGCCAGGGACCTTTAAAATAGGTCCCTTTTCATGCCGAGTTTTATTACTCTTAAATGAATGCAGATGAACCTTATTTCTACTAATACGTAATAACTGATCTTAAAAAACACGAACTATTATTTGATTATCAGATCGATAACAGAAACTATGTAAATCTTCAAATATATTGATAAAATCATTTCGCCTTCTTGTTTTGTTCAGGGACCTATACACTCATATATGTCATGTTTTTTTCTTCAGTAGCATTTTGGAGGCGCGCGAAAGTATTCAGGGGCGGTAATCCGGGAGTTATCAATTTCTGGGATTGTCTATTGTATGGTCTTGATGAGTTGTGGGTCCTGTTTGAGTCATGGTTATAGAGATCACGTGAAATCCTTTGATAGAACATTTGCACATGATGCATTTTGTTTCGGTAAATTGTTTTTAGCTCACTTGACTGCTCAGGTGAGGTTTTGTGACCGGTCTTTGTCCGTCCTATGTCTGTCCGTCCGTTAACATTTTCTCGTAAACACTCTAGAGGCCACACTCTTGTCCCATCTTCATGAAACTTGGTCAGAAGCTTTGTCCAAATGAAATCTCGGCCGAGTTCGAAACTGGGTTGTGCCGGGTCAAAAACTAGGTCACTAGGTCAAAAACACCTTGTAAACACTGTAGAAGTCACATTTCATGCCCAATCTTCATGTAACTTTGTCAAAATGTTTGTCTTAATGATATCTTGGTTGAGTTCAAAAGTGGTTCCGATCCGTTGAAAAACATGGCGGCCAGTGGGCGGGGCAGTTTTCCTTATTTGGCTATAGAGAAACTTTGTAAACACTCTAGAAGTAGCAATTTTTTCCCAATCATCATGAAAGTTGGTCAAAACATTGGTTCAATTGATGTCTCGGACGAGTATGAAAATGATCGAGATCGGTGAAAAAGCATGGCCGCCAGTGGGCGGGGCATTATTTTCCATAAAGCCTTCTGGCTTTCACATGTATAATTTAGCATATCGTTCTGACGATATTTCTAATCGATCGCGATTTAAAGCATAAAAACAAATCGAGTATACCTCACTCCAACCGGAAGCGCTCTTCAATCGGAAGTCATAATTGTTTCGGCGATCGACAAGGTAGGCACGATTTTTTAGTGCTTTTTTCACACACGTGTTTTAACTTAGAATATTTTGTGTTTAGTATACAGAAAAGGGCTCACAAGGACGCTGTCCTTGTTTATAAATATTTATTTATAGGCAAGTATTCTTATATTTGTTTATAATTGGTAAAAATGAGCTCTGTTGAAAACGATGTTCTCGACTTATCGGATGTGAACGGGGACTCGTAGTTTTCCGGTTTCGAATCTGGTGATATCGTTGATACACCATATGTTGCTTCTATGGTTGAGGTTTCCACCGTGACTACTAAAGAGAAACGTGGAAAAAGTCCCGTTAAGGGAAAAAAGAAAGTTAAGTCCGTTGTCAAAAAGGCCTCAAAACCAGTTAGTCGTAATCAGACACCTACAAACAAGTCAAAAAAGTTGCCATTATCTTCTATTGACATAAATCAGCTCTCAAAGGAAGATATTGTAAAATTAAGACAGAAACTGGGTATCCCAGATGTTGACCCCCACTATTATGATACATTTGATGAATATTCTTATCAAGAGGTGGATCGGCCAAATTTACATGTGCAAATAAATTCAGTGGATGTTTCAGACACTGAAACTCCAGGACCTTCTAGGTCTAAGAATATTGAAGAAGAACTGTTTGGCTCAGTTACTTCTGAGGATGAAAATTGGCAGCCTCCTAAATTGAAGGCTTTAGAAACGGATAAACCCATTGCTAAATCTTTAGCAAAATTGATTTATGTGGCATGCACTTCTCAGTGCGATATAGAGGTCATTGCAAAGAAATATAAGATTCCTGAAAATGTTGATATGGCTGGACCACCACTTGTTAATCCTGAAATCTGGAAAATATTAGATAAAAGAGTGCACACACAAGACAGAGGTTTGGCTGAAATTCAGAATATTGTTGCCACAGCCATGGTACCGGTAATCAAATTAGCTGAAAATCTGAAATCGGCTGCATTAAATCAGGGAACAAAAACCCTTTTGTCGGACACACTTACATTGCTTGGTCAAGTACAGTACAATATTTCAGTAAAGAGGCGCTACAGCATTCGTCCTCATTTGAAAAAGAAATACTTTGGACTGTGTAATATATCAATGCCTATCACAAAGAATCTGTTTGGCGATGATGTGTCCAAGGAAATTAAATCATGTGACTCGATGGCATATATTGCTAAGGATTCCCAGTATGGGTCCTACAAACCATGGCGGGGACGTGGAACCAACAGACCATTTCGCAGAGGATATTCTGGGAATTATAGATTCCAGCCATATCCTGTACAGAGAGGAAATTTCTCAAGACCTTTCAGGGCCAGAGCAGGCCGGGTAGGAGCTACTTCAGCTTACCCAAACGACAAGTAGATTCCTCGGGCGGTAAACTTAAAAATTGTTTTGAAAGTTGGGAAAAACTAACCACTGACCCATGGATACTAGATGTTGTCAATGATTATTCCATTGAATTTTACAAACAATCTGTTCAGAAAAAACTTCCAAATAGTATTAAATTTAATAATGAACAGCGAATTATAATAGATACTGAAATTAAAAAATTATTGGAAATAGGTGCCATAAAGGTATCCATATCAGAACCAAATGAGTTCATATCAAATATATTCATTGTACCAAAACCTGGTGGTAAATTTAGACCAGTAATTAATCTTAAAGCTTGAATGAGTTTGTAACATACCATCATTTCAAACAAGAAACATTTAATGTTGTTTGGGATTTATTACAAGAAAATGATTTCATGACATCAGTAGACATGGAACAAGCATATTATTCTATACCAATTCATAAAGAAAGCCAGAAATATCTTAAATTTTATTGGAACGAAGTGTTGTACTCGTTCAGTTGTCTTCCGTTCGGATTGGCATCTGCCCCATATATTTTTACAAAAATTTTAAAACCAGTGTATTCCTATTTTCGACAGTTAGGCATAGGCTGTTCATACTACATTGATGATTCGTTGAATATGAACCTGAATCAAGCTGTTTGTAAGGCTAACACACTAACAATGATTGACACTTTGCAGAAATTAGGTTATACCATTAACCATTCAAAATCGGTTCTGATCCCTACACAAAGGATGGTCTTTTTTGGATTTATTATTGACAGTGTTCAATTCATGGTTGTCCTCACAGAAGAAAAGTTACAAAAGATTATTTTGTACGCTCGAAATATTTATAGTAAAAATACAATTATTGTACGAGAATTGGCGTCATTTATAGGATTGATTATTAATGCATTTTATGCAGTTTTTGAGGCACCCCTACATTATAGGACTTTGGAAAGAAACAAAATTCTCGGTTTGAATTCTAGTACAGATTTTAATCAAAAGATGATTTTATCTGATGAAAGTAAAATGGAACTTTTGTGGTGGATAGAGAATATAAGATTAAAAAATGGAAAACGGATTCGTCCTTTTTCGATTCAGTCGAGATGTCGGACTGACGCATCTAAGCAAGGATGGGGTTGTGAAGAGTTAGACACTGAAAGATATTCTAACGGCAGATGGAATCCTGAAGAATCTGCTCTATCAATTAATTATTTAGAATTACTTGCAATTTTCTATGCTTTACAATCATTGTATGTTCATCATTGTAATGTTCACATAGAAATACAATCTGATAACATATCAGCAATAAAATATATTAATGACATGGGTGGCATGACATCAATTTCTATGGATTTGTTAGCCAAAGATATTTGGCAATGGTGTATTGAAAGGAAAGTATATTTGTCTGCTATTCATGTCCCAGGTGTTTTAAATACAGCTGATTTTTATTCAAGAAATTTTTCTGATGCAACAGAATGGATGTTAAAAGCAGATATTTTTTGTAGAATTACTTCTCAGTTTTTTGTACCTAAAATAGATCTTTTTGCATCAGAATTAACAAGCAGATAGATAGATTTGTCTCTTGGTTTCCAGAACCTGGATCAACATATACTAATACATTTAGTATTTGTTGGAAAACTGAAGTTCCATATATTTTCCCCCCATTTAATCTTATGGGGAAAGTAATCAATAATATTAAACCTGATAAAGTAGAGAAAGCTATAGTAGTTTTTCCTATATGGAGGTCTCAAACATGGTTTTCTATAATGATGACTATTCTATCTGATTTTCCTGTCAGGCTACCAAAACACAGGGACTTGCTCACCCTGCCACACAACGGGCAGGAGCATCCATTAGCAAAGAAGATCATCATGGGCGCAGCAGTCTTATCCGGAAATCACTTGAGAGTCAAGGACTTTTACCAGAAACTGCAAACACTATCATCCAGTCATGGAGACCTGGAACTAGGAAGCAATATGACCTGGCGTGGAAACGATGGTATTTTTGGTGTTTACGAAGGAAAGTTAATCCCCTTATTACGACTGAAATTAAAGTAGTTGATTATCTTTATTATTTAAAGTATAATAATAAATCTTACTCAGTTCTTAACACACACAAATCAATGCTTCTACAGACATTACCTTTTTTCGGAAATTCTTGGTGTCAGAATTGTTTCTTAGTGAAACGATACCTTAAAGGTTGTTTTCATAGTAAGCCACCTGTACCGCGTTATAGATTCACGTGGGATGTATCAGTTGTTTTAAAATATTTATTGTCTCTTTATCCTTTGAATAATCTGACATTGAAAATGTTGACATTGAAATTGGTAGCACTGATTGCACTGGCTACAGCTCCAAGAGCACAGACTTTAGTTTCTATGAATGTTAATAACTTGTATAAGGAACAACAGGCAGTTGTGTTTACATTTCCTAAACTATTGAAAACGACTAAAATGGGTGATGCATTTGTGCTTAAAATAGATCATTATGACAAAGAAGAATTATGTGTTATGCATACTGTTTTACATTATCTTAGAGTTACTAAAACGATTAGGAAATCGTCACAGTTTTTTATATCATATAAAACTTTTCAGCCAGTTTCCTCTAGCACCATTGCTAGATGGTTGAAAGATGTGTTGACTATGTCGGGTGTCAATTCTGAAATCTTTAAGGCACATTCGTATAGAAGTGCATCCACCTCGGCTGCATTTAGTAGAGGATGTAGTTTAAAAAATATATTGGACACTGCAGACTGGAAGTCGGATAAAAACTTTCGAAAATTTTATCTTCGAAAGGCTTTAACAAATGAAAATGTCTCATTCTCCCAAGCTGTTTTGAGTTCTAATGTTGATTAGACACAATATTTCTTATGGACACGGTCTTTTGTGTTGTTCAAATATCAAATATGTTTTGTATTATACATAATGCTTTTGAATTTGTTATACATTTTATAACAGATATGGTGCATTCATATAAGAGTGGAAGACAATACTTATTTGGAATTGATATTTGTTACACTTTTTATTTTTTGTGTTGTATTATATATCATTCTATGGAAAGAATGGTTTTGTTGCTTTTTAAAGATGCTAAATTATACATGTGAAAGCCAGAAGGCTTTATGGAAAATAATGACCCCTCATCCAAGCTTTAGTGATGGATGAAGGGGCATTATTGGAAATAAAGCCTGAGGCTGAGCATGTATATTCCCATCCCATTTATACATTATCTATTTTGTTTAAAAAGGAATCAATGGATTTCCCACCCTTTATGAAGTAATGCAACAAAACATTCTTTTTACTGTAAATTATGACTTCCGATTGAAGAGCGCTTCCGGTTGGAGTGAGGTATACTCGATTTGTTTTTATGCTTTAAATCGCGATCGATTAGAAATATCGTCGGAACGATATGCTAAATTATACATGCTCAGCCTCAGGCTTTATTTCCAATAATGCCCCTTCATCCATCACTAAAGCATGGATGAGGGGTCATTTTTCTCTATATGTACATGTATATAGTGGCAGTTTTCCCTATTTGGCTATAGAGAAACCTTGTAAACACTCTAGAAGTCACAATTTTTGCCCAATCCTCATGAAATTTGGTTAAAACATTGGTTTAATTGATATCTCGGACAAGTTTGAAAATGGTCGGGATTGGTGAAAAAACATGGCCGCCAGTGGGTGGGGCATTTTTATGTCCCCCACTATAGTAGTGGGGGACATATTGCTTTTGCCCTGTCTGTCTGTTGGTCTGTCTGTTGGTCTGTCTGTTGGTCTGTTGGTCTGTTTGCGCCAACTTTAACATTTTGCAATAACTTTTGCTATATTGAAGATAGCAACTTCATATTTGGCATGCATGTGTATCTCATGAAGCTGCACATTTTGAGTGGTAAAAGGTCAAGGTCAAGGTCATCCTTCAAGGTCAGAGGTCAAATATATATGGCCAAAATCGTTCATTTTATTAATACTTTTGCAATATTGAAGATAGGAACTTGATATTTGGCATGCATGTGTATCTCATGGAGCTGCATATTTTGAGTGGTGAAAGGTCAAGGTCAAGGTCATCCTTCAAGGTCAGAGGTCAAATATATGTGGCCCAAAATTCTTATTTTATAAATACTTTCGCAATATTGAAGATAACAACTTGATATTTGGCATGCATGTGCATCTCATGGAGCTGCACATTTTGAGTGGTGAAAGGTCAAGGTCAAGGTCATCCTTCAAGGTCAGAGGTCAAATATATGTGGCCCAAATCGCTTATTTTATGAATACTTTTGCAATATTGAATATAGCAACTTGATATTTGGCATGCATGTGTATCTCATGGAGCTGCACATTTTGAGTGGTGAAAGGTCAAGGTCATCATTCACAAGGTCAAGGTCATCCTTCAAAGTCAAACGTCATATAGGGGGACATTGTGTTTCACAAACGCATCTTGTTCTCTATATATGTATATAGTAAAAACATGTGAACACAGTAGAAGTCACATTTTTGGCCCAATTTTCATGAAATTTGCTCAGAACATTTGTTTCCTTGATACAAGAGTTGAGTTCAAAAATGGTTCAGGACAGTTGAATAGCATGGCTGCTGGGAGGGGGGCAGTTTTCTCATTATGCCCCCCCCCTTTCGAAGAAGAGGGGTATATTGTTTTACTCATGTCGGTCTGTCCGTCCATGAGATGGTTTCCGTATGATAACTCAAGAGGGCTTATGCCAAGGATCATGAAACTTCATAGCTACATTGATCATAACTGGTAGATGACCCCTATTGATTTTCAGGTCACTAGGTCAAAGGTCAAGGTCATGGTGACCTGAAATAGTAAAATGGTTTCCAGATGATAACTCAAGAACGCTTATGTCTAGGATTATGAAACTTCATCGGTACATTGATCATGACTGGAAGATGACCCCTAACGATTTTCAGGTCACTAGGTCAAAGGTCAAGGTCACGGTGACCTGAAATAGTAAAATGGTTTCTGGATGATAACTCAAGAACGCATATAACTAGGTATATGAAACTTCATAGGTATCAGGGGTGGCGAAATCAAATGTCCGAGTTGCCCGAGTCGTTCATTTGCTTGTCTGGGCAACTGATTTTTTTCAATTAAGTTGTCCGTGGACAACAACTTTTTTAAAAGTCGGGCACAGGTATACAAAAAAATACATTGTATTAAAGCCGTAATTAAGTTTTACAAAACCGGATGTTGACATGCGATTACATTGTCAGTGCTATTTGCGGAGCAATCAAGCTAAAGTACGGGCACTCTCCTGCGCAGTGATCTCCCTTATTCTGTAAGTGACCAGGAGGCATGCCGCATTTTAAACATTCGGCCCGACTGTAAGACAGTGTACAGACTGGTTTCTTTATTTTTACAATCAGACGGAAATAAAAAGTATCAAAGTAAGATAATCAAAACACGGTCTACCTTGTTATTTAAGACGACTTTAATGGTAAAAATGGAACATTTAGTTTTTTTAAATCTTCAACAACGGAGCAGAAACCCGAAGCTTTGAGCAGTCCACCTCCCAAAAAAACTAAGAAAGATTATGATAAAAAATATGACCTAAGTAAACGCACCAGAACTTTTCGAGAAACTTGGCTCACAGATTTTCAATGGTTACCAGTTAATGATAATCAAATTGCTACCAGTAGCGGCGCAGAGCCTCAGTCTGATGAGGTCGACATATTGGACTAGTTTAATTTGTTAAGATTACGATGTACTTATGTTCAACACATGTTTTAATAACACTAGCTTTGCAAGATTAAACGTTTTAGAAAGTCTTTATATTGTTTATAATATACTGCTATAATGAATGTACTATTGAAATACAACTATAAACAAAACTAGCAAATCATTCTCATTTTGGTATATTCCACATTGTTTTACATTAATCAATAAATGCGTTTATAATTTATATAAACATTAACGGACAAGTGTAGTTCAGCAACGGACAAGTTAAATTTCCTAAATGGTTGTCCGTGGACAAGTATAGTTTTTTGAGATTTCGCCACCCCTGGGTATATTGATCATGACTCGCAGATGACCCCTATTTATTATCAGGTCACTAGGTCAAAGGTCAAGGTCACAGTAACAAAAAACATATTCACACAATGGCTGTCAAGGTCACAGTGACTCAGCTTAGAAAAAAGGTTTCCAGATGATAACTCAAGAATGCATACGCTTAGGATCATGAAACTTCATAGGTACATTGATCATGACTCGCAGATGAAATAATGATGAAACTTGACCAGGATGTTTGTCTGGACAATATCTAAGTCAACTTTGACATTTGGTAAAGATTGAATGAACTGACTCCTCTCAGGTGAGTGAACTAGGGCCATCTTTGCCCTCTTGTTATACAGTCAATATTGTTTTGATGGGAACAAAAAAAGTGACATCAGCAGGTAAATATTGTAGCCTATATTCCGCTTGAGTAGTGGGTAATTTTCATTAAGATGTTACATCACAAATGTTTGACAGATAAATGACGATGAATCATAATGAATATATTTGATTATTCTTTGGTCTTTAAGATCTGTTGCTTTATCGAAATGTTTATCATCTGTACATATCGAAACAATCGACTGTGTTGATAGTGTCAAATAACCATCTTGAAAGAATGTTGTCTTCTTGAGCTGTGGACTCTTATTGGCTGTCCCAATTATCAAAATGCGCATGCTATAAATAGCCTTAAATCTGACATTGCAGGGGAGGTTAATTTCATGTGAAAAATGTCAACAGACGATGTAGCATGAAAAAATACACGTCAATAAAAGAGTGTGTGTTAGTTAGAAACACTATTTAAACAAATAATAAAGGAGGAAATATCTTATAAGAACGTATTGAGTTATGATGAATAACAATATTAAACTGTTTTTGTCGCATTTTTGTTCAGCAAAACAATTATGACTGTGTCAAAACATTTTCCATAATGAACTGCATCATATGTGAATGCTTAAAAAGATTTGTTTTGCTTTTATTTATTACAGCCTGTGCCGTTTGTATTGGTTAAATTAGTGCGATAAACCATGAATGCGGGAAAAATAGCAGGATAACCATGAAATTAGGAAAAATGAAGCATTAAAAACATGATAAAAATATAATTATTAGCTCGTCTATTAAATATGAAATTTATATAGTAGAGCTATCCTACTCACCCCGGCGTCGGTGTGCCCGTCCCGTGAGCGTTGGAATGTTACAGTTTGCGTACCACCACAAATATTTCCTATGTCTCTTAACATATTGCTTTTATATTTTTGAATACTTTTTTTATCAGCATGACCCCACCCTATAAAGAAGAGCAGACAACTGTAACAAGCATTTTGTAAGAATTATGGCCCTTTTTCCACTTAGAATTTGCATATTATTGATAAATATATGTTAAAGTTTGCGTACCACCTCAAATATTTTCTATGTACCTTGTCATGTTGTTTTTATATTATGCATACTTCTTAACCAACATGACCACAATCTATAAACAAGAGCAGACAACTGTATCAAGCATTTTGTAAGAATTATGTTCCCTTTTTATACTTAGAAAATTGAAAATTTGGTTAAGTTGTGTGTTTAGGTTCATTCCATCCTAAAGTATCAAAGCTATTGCTTTCATACTTGCAGCACTTACTAACTATCATAAGGGGACTGTACAGGGCAAGTTGCATAACTCTGGTTGGCATTTTAAAGGAATTATTGCCCTTCTTTGTCTTAGTAACTTTGAATATTTTGTTAAATTTTGTGTTTAGATCCACTTTACTTCTTAAATATCAATGCTATTTTTTTCAAACTTCAAATACTTTCTTACTATCTTGAGGGTACTGTACCAGACACGTTGAATTTGACCTTGACCTTTGAATGACCTTGACTCTCAAGGTCAAATTAATAAATTTTGCTTAAATTGCCATAACTTCTTTATTTATGAACAGATTCGATTCATACTTTGACATAACAACACTTACCTGACATACCACAATGGACTCCACCCAAACCATCCCCCATGAAACATGTTTAAAAAATCAACAAACATTTATTTAATTCATTTTTTAAGGATTGTCCAACCATCTCACCCAAGCTATTGCTATCAAACTTGAAATAAAATCTTATTAGTTTGTTTTATGTCTTTACAAATGTTCAAGAGATTGTGGAAAATATACCTGAACTCAGTATCGTCTATAAAGTACAACTTCTTTCAAACAGAAGCTATCAATATTTTTTAATTATGGTCCTCTTCCACTTAGAATATGACTATATTACCTAGACCTTATTTAATATGAACAATTTCCCCATGATGGCTTACGTTGTACTGTCAAGCACTCGAAAAGTTGAGCGCGCTGTTCTGTGACAGCTCTTGTAAGTAACAGACTTGAAATTGTTTTAAAGTGCATGTTTCATAGCATTTGTATATTATTAAGTGCTGCTTTAATTTCTTCCTACAATAAAGACAATGTTTAGTAAATACCCTTTCACATGCATATTAAACTTGCAATAATCCATACATTCTTAAATACACCATTTAATCATAACCTCTTTAAGAGTATGAAAATTAATTTAAATTAAATATCATATGCAGTATCCATGACTAAAATTTCGAAGCAGTGGATCGTCGGTCCACCAAGCTATATAATAATACTGGACTGAACCAGATCAAACTGGACCACCTTTTTTGCAGGTTGTATCACTATAACTATAGTTTATTTACATGTACAATGATTTATAAAAATTCATAATCGAAAAACATTAACACATAGCATTTAATTCTTTATTGTATGATCCGAGTAACACAGAAACATGTGCAATGGTCATTTCCATGTCATCTGTCATCTGCACATTCTTAGATACACGTGTAAATGCTTCCAATGTCATCTCTTGTAAAGTATAATACCCCATCTAATGTTAAGCTGAAGAATTTCGCAGCACATATTTTGGCAATGACCATATTTTGTTCAACAATTGCGATGGATGTGACAAAGGCGGCTGCAGCCTTGTCATTGGTGTTGTTTGTTCCCACATCAAGGCTTTAAGCCTGTTCTAGCTGGCAAACGGTTTTGTATAAATTGAAACTCAAGTGACATTTCGCGAGCGTATGTGCTGTTCTAAATTTGACAATCAACTTTTCTTATTCCGCTTTTTAAGCTCACCTGAGCACAACGTGCTCATGGAGAGCTTTTGGGAGCACTTTTTGTGTGTCATGCGTCGTCCGTTGTCAACATTTTGCTTTGTGGTCAATCTAGAGCCTCATTTTTTGTCTTATCTTCATGAAACTTGGTCCAAAGATTTGTCCCAATGATATCTTTGTCGAGTTCGAAACTGGATCAGGTGAGTTCAAAAACTAGGTCACTAGGTCAAATAAGATAAAAAACTTGTTAGCACTTTAGAAGTCACAATTATTGTCCAATCTTCATTAAACTTGGTCATAATATTTGTCTTAATGTTTTTACAGCTGAGTCAGAAAATGGTTTTGCTTGTTTGAAAAACATGACCACCAGGGGGCGGGGCAGTTTTCCTTATAGTTATAGGCTATAGTAAAGCCTTGTTAACACTCTAGAAGTCACATTTATGGTCCAATCATCATTTAAATTGTCAGAACATGTGTTCTTATGATAGCTCAGCTGAGTTCAAAAATGGTTTCGATCCTTTAAAAAACATGGTCGCCAGGGGGCGGGGCAGTTTTCCTTATACGACCATAGTAAAACCTTGTTAACACTCTAGAAGACACATGTATGGTCAAATCTTCATGTAAATTGGTCAGAGCATTTGTTCTTATCATAGCTAGGCTGAGTTCGAAAATCGTTCTAGTCCTTTAAAAAACATAGTCGCCAAGGGCAGGGCAGTTTTTACTGTATGTCTAAAGTAAAACCCTGTTTACACTCAATGAATAATATTTATAGTACAATCTTCATGAAACTTGGTCCGAATACCAAATATTGGTCCCAATGATACATCAGCTGAGTTCGAAAATGGTTCTGGTCCGTTAAAAAACATGTCTGCCAGGGGGCGGGGCAGTTTTCCTATATGGCTATTGTGAAATCTTGTTTAAACTCTAAACGTAACATGGAATATTTGTCCCAATAATATCTCATCTGAGTTCGAAAATGGTTCTGGTCCGTTGAAAGACATGTCTGCCAGGGGTCGGGGCAGTTTTCTAGAAGTCTTATTTATAGTCCAATATTCATGAAAAAACTATTTTGTTCTTATGATATCTCAGCTGAGGTCCAAAATGGTTATGGTTTGTTGGAAGACATTGGCCGCCTGCCAGGGAGCAGGGCAGTTTTCCTTTTATGGCTACAGTAAAACCTTGTTAACACTCTAGAAATCCCATTTGTAGTCAAATCTTCATGAAACTTAGTCACAACATTGTTTTATGATATCTAGGCCGAGAATCTTTATGGTTACGGTCTGTTGAAAAACATGGCTTCCACATGATGGGGTAGTTTTCCTTAAATGGCTTTTTAGTGTAACCTTGTTTACTCTCTACTTAGAAATTATATAGTACACTGTGAATGAAATTTATGATATTCATGATCTCCATGCAGTCATCTAAATATCAATTCTGCTGATAAGATATACAATAAAATTGCCAACTTGTTATTTATTTATTTTTGTTCCTTTCTAAAGAGGATTAATATGATGATTATTGGTTGGGGATGATGTGCAACAAACATATTTATGCCATCTGAAAACCCTTTATTAAATATTCTCAAAATTTCAAGTAGTAATATTGATTTCACTAAAATTACTTAGGGGAGAAACAACTGTATAGAACTTGATATGTGTTTGACCTCCAATCATGAATGCACTCTTATCTCTCCAATCGGACCCATTCATCCACCTGATTATCAGCAACTAATTAATTCTCTATTGACTGTGACTGAATATTTCCGGTACAGTAGTATTCATTGATGCCTTTTGAAACGATAATGTGATGATCCCTTAGTCCCTAGAAATAGGCCCCAGCTGGGACTCACATCAAAGACCTGCAGACCGATGAGAATGGCATACAAATTGTTATGGCACACCGTTTATCAATGAGGTACATGTAGGTAGTTTTTCTGTGTGATTATCAAAGATTTGTGTTTTAAATAGGGATGATTGTTGTTTTAATGATAGCATTGCAAGGTGAGTCTAGAAATAGTCCCAATTTGTTTAACAGCAAGGCCCTGAGGTGGTGTCTAAATGATATCTAGGTCAAGTTCAAATATGGGTCATGCCGGGTCAAAAACAAGGTCACAAGGTCACTTAGTACATTTTAAGCATTATGCATGGTGTCCGCTTTCTAATTGAAGTAGGACACTCCTACCATCAACATATCATTGAACCAACAACGGACTTTAATTCCACAGTAGACCTGATATTCAGTAACTCCACAGATATACAGACTGGTGTGCTGGAAGTAAACTTTTCTGACCACAAGGAAGTTAAATGGTTAGTTATGTAGTTGTTGCTTAATTTTCAAAAATATATCACTTTTCCTCACAGATGGTTAGTCATGACTTAAAGATAAATCATTTTGCCACTCAAATAGTTAAGTTATGTGATGCTTAATTTTCAAAAATATATCATTTTGCCACTCAAATGGTAGAGTTATTAAGTTGTCCAAAACCTTCAAACGGGCGTACCTTGTGACAGTTTGGCACTCGTGTTTGAATATGAGTCAACATACATGAGCTGCAGACAAGTGTCAAATTCGTTCCGTTCCATTGATTATTGGCAAAGTTATTGGCCTTTGACTTGGCCACGAATCAACAAGTATATAGCATTCTCTTTGTTTTTGGCCGTTTTACTTGATGTGGTTGTGCTGAAAACTTGTACAATAACATAGCAGTTGCCAATTATGTAGAAACAAGTTATTTGAATATGAAGTAAAATAATTATTAATATGTTTCATTAGTTCCACTGTTATGTTTTACATGTAACAAATTAAGAGGTTCACAAGATGGTAAGTCATGATAATTTGAACTATGTTGATGCTTGATATTACTTAACACAAAAGCTTTATGTTTCAATGACTACACATGTTCCAGTCATAATACACTGTATGTTCTGTTCAGTTATGTTATTAAATAGCGCTGTAAAGCCTTTAGTCATTAGTTATTAGTAGAAATGAATTTTTAGAACACTGCCGATGGTATAATCAATTATTTTTTAGCTTTCTGATTGGTTGTCATTTCATTTGTTTGATGGTCATTATCAAACAGTAAATAATTTAGTAATAATAAGCTAAAAGTCACTCTCATGTAAAATTATTTGCTGCAATATATAAACATATTGTGTGTGACAAAAAACGTTGACAGTCTTGATTAACATTACATGTGTATATAGATATTGTCTCAGTAATAGCAATTAATCATATGTATCATGTTGTTAGCTCTACCATGTCTGTGTGTGGAGAACTTCATCATTAAGGTGCTTCATATTTTTTGTAATTATCTTATACAAAAAAAAAATGAAATTTATTATAAATAGAGCACCTAAACATATCAATCATTTATTTGTTTGCACTTGACGACACCAGTTGAATTTGAAAAATTACATTGTGCTATTTGATACCATTCTTGTGAATATTTCACCTGTTTCATGTAATTTAAGATTTGTCTTAAATATTCTACATTTAATAACACATAATAAAACTTTACCTTAAAATAATTGTATTGTTTATAGGTTTATGATAGGTTTGTGACATATCTAAATGTTTGCGATATTGTATAGGCTTTTTGGGGTTGAAAACATAGAGTTATAGATTTGCAAATTTTCTAATATGGACGTTTATTTAACGAACAGCGATGTATGTCTGTTTATTTATCTCTTAGAAACAACATTAGTTCTTTGTCATAAAAGAATCCTTGTTTAAGGTCGGGTTTTATATAGTTATTTTCAAGAGAATAGTATTCAAGGTCTGATTTCACGCTCTCTTAAGCAAAACGTAATTATAAAAAGTAGGATTTCAAGCTCTTAAAGACAAATACTTTTTTATCATTCAAAATTTAAGATTGTCTTAGATATTTATAATTAAGTCGTATACGAGTAATCAATTCTTGGGTTGAACCTGTCTAAGAAAGGTTATGAATACACAAACTGGTTACAAATATCACCATAGAGAGGTGTTATAACATATATACAGAAGGTTATTTTGTATATCTTATGTTGTACTGGGTTAATGGTCTACTACTATATGTGCGATGTCGTACTGACTCACTTCGTCGTTCGTTTTCATTAGCATCGCGGGCACACTGGCCTTTTTTTATTCTTTGTTTTTTTCCGGAGAGCTTGGAGCTATTTGCTATAGATTTTTTGTTCCCAAATAAGACTTTGATTTTTTTTTCTGAATCTATAGTTCACATTTTAAAACGGTTGAAACACATTTTAGTACTTATTATTACCGATGAGCAAAATAACCTATTTAAAAAATAAGAACAAATAAATGTACTCGTATAAATTAACGTAAAATAATGTTTACATTGGCAGACTTGCATTTGTTTTCCAGAAAACTATTGGACCACTACTTTTTTTTATTTATTTCAATTCAGAGATTGTATGATTTTACAAAATCAAAACTTGCGACTTTCAAGTATCAACTGATAAGTAAGCTCGTTAGTTTAAATCATCTTTAAAACACAAGATCTTTAAAAAAAATATCTGCAAAATCCAACAATAAGATTCTATTTTAAGGTCTGTTACTTTTGGTGCATCCTTTAGATCATTGGGTATTATCAAATAGCAGCTTAAAGGTTACTGGTAGCTGAGCATCTCAAATGCAGAAGTAATGTTACATGTTATAACACAAATGCAAATATCGACAGTACACTCGTATTGTAATTAATATAGTAGTTTGTTGAGATACCACCCCTGTATTTAATAAATGAGTCACATAAGTTTTAGGCGTTGTGGATAATTATTTCAACATTGTAAATCTAGTTAGTAAAATAATAAATTTTGCAAGCAATTAAATGAGCCCATTTCTGGGGAAACTGGGCTTTAAACATGTGCAAAAAGTGTATACTAAATTAGAACCGACACTTTAAACTTTTATGGAAGTTTTTGTTTGAAAGAAGTATATTTTATTAACAAACATCCAGTCTAGGCACAACGTTTCATCCCATATTAGCATCTGAGGACTGTGCAGGCTTATCTGAGACGACACTTAACGCACATGCTAGACGGGTAGATCTAACAGCTTATTAGTTTTGTACATGCCTCTTTTTTGTAGATGACGTATGAATATCACTGTCATAACGGTCATATACTCGGAGTGAATATCAAAAAGAGGAGTCTTACATATAATGGAATTAATGTCGTGTTTATGTTTGTGCATCGACAAACTCACAACTAAGCAGTGCTTGTAATTGTTACAGGATGGCCACCAACACCAAATTGTTCAGTGACAAGGAGACCAATAACTGGTTCAAGGCGTCAATAGCACTCAATGTGACGAAGCAGGGGCTCACTAACTTTTTGGACACACAATTACAGAATGTACACACCATTGTTGGTAGAAGTTGTGGAAACTGTACGATTGAAAAACTCATACCTTGTCCCACAAACCCATATTGTAACAAGAGGAAACCAAATAAGTGTCCTTTTCACAAATCACAGAAACCACAGCCGTGCCCAACATGTGATAACGTAAAACAGAATATCATATCACAGCACAGATACGGTGGACCTTCCTTGAAGAACACTCGTGCGGAGAAGTGGGCACACGACTATTGGGAAATAGGTAAATGCTACCTCCCGCCGGATGGATATAGCAGCGTTTCCTCAGTCCAGGAATCAGACTTCAATGGCGTGATAAGCATCATGCTGAATTGCCTACATTTCCAGACATGTCTCTCCTCATCTAGTTTATCACCTCTACCGCCTGATAAAAAATGTCCACTAGAAAAGGTAATATATTGTGAGTGTTTTTGTATATTCAGTACTTTGTTAATTCTATCATTCATATCTGAGTGTATATGCTAAAAGTTGAGTCATTTACAGTGTGTTTGTTTTCGTTCCAATTTTGGCCCGGTAGGGGACCCATTCTTAATGGAAAAAAGTACATATTTTTCCCAAATGGGACCTAAACATTCCCAATTGAAGGTTTCCAAACAAAATAATATATTTTTACCATTTAATTCATCTCAAGTCTAGCTCTATAAGTTGAACTTAAGTTAATATAATACTGAAACCCCTTGTAGTCTCAATTTTAGAGTATTAGCGAAAAGTCGAACACTAATTTCCCAATATTAGCGAAAACAAAGCGATTTTTCCCAATCCAAAGGGACCCGACCCCATTCCAAAAATGGTGAAAACACACACTCCATTTACAGTAGCTGTGGCATGTTTCATGTTATCCTTTTATATTATATGACCTTCTAAACACTACATTGGCATGTATTTTATTAATTAAATTAAATAGAGTATATACACTTCATTTTTTCTTCAAAAAATAAATAATATTTTTATGAATCAGCTATAATAAACTTTCAGAAGAAGGTTTTAAAATTTAAAAAAAAGTTATTGTCAATGGCAATACTTTTTCTGATGCAACCCAGAAAACTCTGTAATGTACATGACGCTTATTATGTTTGGAAGTCCCAATTAGTTTGCACATTTTCTTCAAACGACATGTAATTGCACTTTGGATTTTACAACAAATACGTGTAATCAAGTCGGTATTGGCGTTCATTTGCCCCTTAATAGTTCACTTATGTCAACTTCATGTATATTTGATTAATGTCACATTAAATAAATTAATTATGCGCCCCTTCGAAGAAGATGGGGTATATTGTTTTCCTGGATTTAGGTCAGTCGGTATTTCTGTAGACCGGTTCGTTTTCGATCAATAAACTTGTGAACGGATTGACCAATTGGCTTGATACTTCCCATGTGCAATGGCTTTTGCCAGTAGATGACGCCTATCGAAATAAGGGTCTCTAGGTCAAAGGTCAAGGTCACTCATATTAACTGAGTGAAAATTGTTTCCGGTCAATAACTTGTGAAAAAGTGACCAATGGGCTTGATACTTCTCATGTGCATTGGCGTTGGACAGTAAATGGCCCCTATTAAAATTGGGGACACTAGGTCGAAGGTCAAGGTCACTGCCACACTAATTGTGAACATGTTTCTGATCAATATCTCGTCACCTGATTCACCGATTGGCTTGATACTTCCCATGTGCATTGACCATGGTCAGTAGATAACCCCTGTTGAAATTGGAGTCACTAGCCTAAGGTTAAAGGTCAAGGTCACAGTCCCAATAAGTGTGCAGATCGTTTCCGATCAATATCTCGTCGATGAATTGACCCACTGGCTTGATACTGTAACTTCACATGTGCATTCAAAATAATTTCACAGAGTATTGTTATTTTCAGCTGAATGTATCAAGCTCTATAAAGAGGACAGAGAAATTAAATATATTGCGACAACATAATTTCATATAAGTTTTAATGTTGAAAAATGAGATTCATATCACAATAAACGGTTGATACGTAAAACAATTTGAACAAAGGGAAGTGTTTTAAACAGTAATAAACAAAACAGATGCTAACCACTTACTGTCGACTAAGATTATCTCAATGTTAGTCTTTTCAACGATTATCTACTAAATCAGCGACATCCATTTTCCGGAAAGAGGAACGATTTTTGCTGACTTCCTCAAACAACAATGAAAAATTGATTGCATTCGATCATCGTGACATCAATAGTTATAAAACTATAATATTCTTAACCCATTTACTACAATGATGATATAACAGAAGTGCATAATTCTGTGTGAACTAAAAACTTATTAAAGTGGCAAAGTCACACTAATATGATATTACAGATTAACACTTATGGTCAGTTTTGTTGCAAACAATCCTGTGTCAAGGACATTTGTCCTCGACCGCGGAGCTCTTGTTTAATTCAACATTCCGCGGTCATATTAATATGTTGGTTTAAGATTGAGATAATCAAATGATGACATTGAAATCGTTTAATATTCCAAAGTGGATAATCATTACGCTTGATTACGGAATTCCTTAAACGACAGCCTACTGTCTACCGCCAACTGCCAGCTGCTTACTGTCAACTGTCTACTGCTGATTGCCAACTGCTTACTGCAAACTGTCTATTGTCAATTATACAACTATAATTATATAGTCTTCTGTCTACAGCCAACTGTTTACTGTCTATTGTCAACTGCTTACTGTCAACTGTCTACTGCTGACTGCCAACTGCTGTCAACAGCTGACTGCCAACTGTCTACTGCCTACTGCCAACTGTCTACTGCTTACTGGAAATTTTGAACAATACAATTGATCAATAACAATTGAGCATATTACAAAAAACATGTTAAAAAATACACCATTGAGGAGATAAAGACTGTTCTGGCTAGAAAGCATGGTATATCGTACAGGTACAGTACAAGTATATGGTTATTGGCATAGATCTATTCAAAGACATGACAGACAGTGGGGTTCTAGATGTAAGTAATGCTTTACATAAAATGTCTCCGGTTTTCTTTTTTACGAGTAATTCAACGGACGGACAAAACGGACAACCCCCTTAAAGGGGCCTTTCCACAGATTTTGGCATATTTTGACGTTTGTCATTAAATGCTTTGTATTGATAAATGTAAACATTGGATCTTAAAAGCTCCAGTAAAAAATCAAGAATAAAATTAAAAAAAGGAAAAAAAAAGGAGCCGGTACCAGGACTCGAACCAGTGACCCCCGGAGTCCTGGCATTAGTCTGAAGTAAAAACGCATTAGCCCTCTCGGCTATTCCGCCGGATATGCGCAGATTAAGTATTTTATACCTTATATAAGCAATCTTCGTAGTTTCGTAAATTTAAACGACAACAGAACTCTCCAAATTATTCAATCGTTTCGCGTTGCAACGCTTAATAATTTTTAGGTTTTCAAATCGTCAAAAGATACATATAATGGCTATATTAGACTATGGTAAATATTCAGTAATACTGTTTCCTCACAAATATCATAACTAAAACGAAAATTTGCGAATCTGAAACAACTTCTTTCAATTTTGTCAATTTACCAAACCGTGAAAAGATCCCTTTAAGTGGCCTGCAGACGAGTAAACACAGACAAAAACGTACCAACAAGCATAGAAAACATCACACAAAAACATAAAAGCCATATTAAATAGGACTTAAGACAAACATTTAATAGAAATAGGGACATGGCATCCCGCTTTGCCATATACTTGTACTGTACCTGTACGATATACCATGCTTACCAGCCAGAGCCGTCTTTATCTAATCAATGGTGTAATTGTATGTTGGCAGTTGACAGTAAGCATTTGGCAGTAGACAGTAAACAGTAGACAGTTGGCAGTAGACAGTAGACTATATAACTATAGTTGTATAATTGACAGTAGACAGTTGGCAGTAAGCAGTTGGCAGTCAGCAGTAGACAGTTAACAGTAAGCAATGGACAGTCGGCGGTTGACAGTAGGCTGTCGTTTATGGAATTCCGTACTTGATCATTAATACTAATGTTTTGTTCTTAGGTCCGTCAGATCGGCCGAGATGTACGTCACACAGCCAACTGCAAGGTTACAGATGCTGACCTGCAAGACTATTTTCAGACACTGTCTACGCTACTTGCTGATCCAAACCACTTACAACATGATCCTTCAGCCACAATAGCATGCACGAGACTAAGTGATGTAAGGAATCTGTTAAGTTTACATATTAAGTTTTATCAATTCAAGACATTTTGACTTTGATACATCTTTCAAAACTTTCAAAGCATAGTACATATAATTGAACACTATAATAAACGATTATGAACAGCATAACACTCATGCAATAAACATGTTTTATACAATTCGGATGTTTCCCCACACAGTGGGAGGCAGTATGAATTGCAATCATCCGTCCGTACAGACGTTGTGACACGATTAAGACCGTTCCGAAGCAGCTCCTCTTTTACCTGATGATTTCGCATACATATTTACAGCTTAAGGACCTTAATGTAGAGATGATCGTAGAAGAAGGAATTTTGGCTGCGACATTGTTTGGCTGAAGTATGGACTCTTGTCTGTGTTTATACTATATGCTATATCAACTCCAAAATGTTTATACGATGGTTCTCTTTTAGTACTTGGTCGATTTGGCTCAAACTATTTCAGCTGAATTACTTTATGTGCCAGTAATCTAAACGGACCGCACTGTAGCCGCTACACATTTTGTAATAAAATTAAATTGATAAATGTGTGAACGCAAATTGCACGAAGCCCAATCAAGTGTTCAAAAACAAAATGTTAATTATATGCAAAACATAAATGTTTGTTGTTAGGACACAGAACTACTAACCAACTAATTTTATCATTATTTTGATCTACATGTAAATTTTCTTCGACGCTTACATATTAGCAGTAATGAATGATATAATGAATGGCATACAAGGAAATGATAGTCAAATCACAATAAACCAGATAAAAAGACATTACACACATGACAAAATAAGTTTTTTGACATAGTTTTATTTGTTGTTAAAATATGTAAAAATGTAGTCAAGGGATTGTTTCTGTAATGTTAAATAAGGCACAATGTCAACATGTTGTAAAAGGTTTGTTTCCTTAATTTTGATAAAGGCGCCGAAATGTAAATAAATAAGTATGATTTGATAATTCTCTATTTTATAGTTTTATTTGATAGTATCACTAAGCGTAATTACTGTAATATCAAAGTATGTCGTGTATATATATATATGGTCACAATTAACAAAATCGTATGACGTTCAAGCTAATCTGCGTATTTGATAAATTCTAAGAACATTAGCAAGAAAGTAAAAGCTAAAATAAAATTGGGTTTATTTCATGTTAGATCGCATTTTCATTTACTTTGTAATCATGTTAAAACTTAATTTTTACTCGAGACCTTGCAACTCGTTACAAAATATGAACAGGCATGAAATGATAAAAGGATTTTACGCGGATATTAACAATTTTACATCAAGCGCTTTTCTGATCAATATGCCTAAGGACAAAACAAATATTTGTTTTGGGCTAAAACAACATTTTAACATGTCGGATTTGTATGCAGTTGCAGAACGATCGCATGTCCATGGAAGTACTGGGCGATCTGTTGAAAGAGGTCAATCAAACGCTCAAATATGCGAAAGAGGCGGGCGAACGTTTTTCAAAGGAGGCAAACATTACACTGGCAAAAGCTCTTGATGCATATATTCACTGGGAGCAACGCATTAAAAAGACGACTCAGGTTATGGAAAAACGCCTTAAAATGACGACTCGGGTTGGGACTCAGTGCATTGAACGGAAGATAAAGGGCGGCATAGCGCGCATAAAACAGGCAGCGAACGAAGCTGCACAAGTAGACTACGAACGAGACGTAGAAGGTTCGTTAACAGTTTTTGTGTGTTCACACAGGTGCGTTTCGATATAATAAATAACCTAAATACATGTACACATTATAATTAACAAATCAAAGCGAACCCAATTTTGCTCAGATTTTATCAAATAATCCATATAGTTCATATGTTCAAAGTCTTCTTTAGTTTCAGAATTAATCTCAAATGAGTTGTTGCATTTGAACATCCAACCTTTTTGTCAACGTTATGTTCTGGTTTATTTGTTTTCGTTTATAAAATATCAATGTGTATGTTATTTACTTGTAACTCCTTATGTCTTATGTAAGTTCACTAAATAAGGCTTATTAATACGTCCTGCAATAAATCAGAATTATAACCATTTTAAGTTTACATAGTATGTAACAATTGATATATAAAATCATCATTTATAATAGTAATATGACATTGTTACACATTACTATTAATGATTACTAATTAAAACATATCCCGTATGATATCGCGGCCAGTATGTAAATTTGGTGACACAACATGTACATGGTATTATAAATAAGCAGGCAAATAATCGGGCGCGTTATTTAAGAACACGACTTTTTCCGGCAATTTTAACTGGAATACTTGTTCATACTTTCTTTCTGAACTGCCGACTGATTTGTGCAGTTGGGCCAAATGCTAGGTTTACGGTTTGTGTGTAACAACCCTAAATCTTTGCTTATACTACATATATTTTTTTGAAACTTCATCCCATTATAAGTAATTATGTTCAGGCCCTGCCAAATAAGATTCATTATGCCCCATTTTCTCATAAAGAAAATTCACGTTCTTGTGCAAAATGAAATACAAGCTAAGGTTTACGTTAAAAAAATGAAAATTCTTTTAACTAATTTCAATATGTAATTGGAATTTATAAATACATCTCATACATAGCAAAGCTTATAACTCTGATATGCAATGGAACAAAACTATGCAGCCTCATATACATAAACTTTCCGATCAATATTTATGTGTGCAAGATTCATCAATACGGGTAGTTTCTTGGAACTTAATATTTACAAATTATATGAATTTCAAACTAAATATATGTTTCGGACTGTTCATTTAAGGATTGTACAAGGCTCGTATTGCTGACTTGCATTTGAATATGAATATGCTTTAGTTAGATATAAGAAATGAATCGTTTTTCCCGGTTTAAATGTTTCCGTATTAAATTGTCTTTATTATTATAAGTAGAAGTTATACTAAGAGTTGTTGACGTAGTAGAAGTAGTAGTTAAAGTGTTTTTTGTTGCTAATCGAAAGTTACATGTAATGTTTCAGATTTCCGGAGAAGGTTAATACAGTTCTATACGACAGAGATGAATACTGTGTCTGTTTTGCCACTAAAGGAGGGTTGTGACAAACCCATCTGGGATATATTTGTGACACCAAAATTGATTCCTGTAAATATTGAGAAAGATGGATCTCGAAAGAAAACAAACAGCATCATTCACCAATATAAGGAAATCTTTTACAATAATAAAAGGCTCAAACACATTTTTATTCAAGGCGACCCCGGAATGGGAAAGTCTACATTTCTTACTAAACTTGCGATTGACTGGTGCGAGGCAGTATCATTGCACAATTCTACTCACATTTCTACATTCAGCGATATTGATACTTTGAAGGAATTCCAGCTTTTGTTTAATATTTCACTAAGAAACGCAAACGGTCAACGTGATGTGATAGAGATGATTAAAACACAAATAATCGACTTCATTTACACTGGTGATACACGCCAACAGGCATTTAAGCTTTTACAACACATCCTAGAACAAGAGACTTGCATCATAACTATGGATGGACTGAACGAATGGGCGGATCATTTGAACCAATACATTATGCCTTTAATAGAAAACTGTCATTCAAAGTGTGTATCGTTAGTAACAACACGACCATGGAAATTGACAGATGGGAAAATCAAGGATTCTAAAATTGACAGACTTATAGAAATTGAGGGGGTAACTGATATAGAAGAGCTAACAAAGCGCACTATACTCAGTCTTCAGACTGGAAATGAAAAGACGCACACTGAATTCAAGACATACATGATTGAACATCAATTAATGCATTTTCTTACGTCGCCCTGGCTGCAGGTATTGTTAATTAATATGTGGACGAACAATAACGCCTTTAAAGGTTCTCTTTGTGATATAAATTGCATTCTATTAGACCTACTTTTTAAGAAAGCAAATGCGAGAAGAGATTATTTTAAAAGTGGACAATCGATAAAGTGTTTATTAAATACGAGCTTTATTAAGGGAAATGTCGAGATATTTGATGCGCTTGCGAATGCTGCATTTCATTTGACGTTTTCATCGAAAAGATGTCTCGCATTCAGCGCACGGGAAATTATGATTTATTTATCAGAAGAACAGTTGCAATTTTGCCTCCATGCTGGTGTTTTAACACAAAGACGCAGCCTAGGTATAGCAGCGCATGATTCACAGTTTTCATTTATACACGAGACAGTTCAAGAGTTTCTGGCTGCATATTATATCGCAAGTTCAAAGCAAGATCTGATAGCATTTATCCAAAGCGATACTAAATTTAATGTGTTAGAAATGAGCCAGACAGTAATTTATCTGTGTGGGCTAGACTGTGACAAAGGCAATAACCTGTTAAACAATATGGCGGACGTCCAGTTTCTCAACAACGTGGATTACGGATTGAGCAAGTACATAAAAGGATATAATGATGATGAGAACATTGTGTCATTTCAAAAAGACAACTGTACAAAGATACATAACATTAAATCAATACAAAATAAGAAGGCTGAATATGCACATTGCATTGCACTATCAATCTTGTTCCAGCGCATGATCACTTCGTGTTTTATTGAAGCAAAAGCAAGCGGTCAGAAGGAAATGTGCTTGACTTGTAGGGATTTTACATTTAATAAATATTTGAGTTATTCCGATGCAGACGCATTAAAGTCACTGTTATTGTTCAACAAGTCAAATGTTCGGTCACTTATTGTAGAAGGTAATGTTCTACAAACGATCGAAATACTGACAGTCCTTCGTGATTCAAAACGTATTCTTAAACGCGTTATGACGACATTGACTCCAGAAATGTATAAAGCATTACATCAGTCGAGCATACAGGAACTGCACTGTAATGGGAAAATGGACGTATCATCATTTTCCTGTGAACTTCTGTCTATGTCTCAATTAACGTATTTACGCATAAACTTCTCAAGTTTTTCGGACACCATAGTCCTTCCTGACACTATACAATACATGTGTTTGTTTACATGTACATGTACTGCTGTGTTTCTACGACGCTTACTAGTGCAATTATCGTTAGTAAAGCACCAAATTTGTTGCCATTTAATATTTGTGAATGTAATTGATTGCAATACCCACTGGTTTCAGTCAGAGTTGTTGTTGAGTGACATGAAAAATATATCCTTGTATGTGAAACAGGGAAAAACTGACTTGTATGGATTACTGAATGGTACATCTATCGGGGAACTGTGGCCATTAACGGCTGGTGACGACTCTTTAGCATCAGGGATTCTTCACACGCTCAACAAGCTAACAAAGTTTCATTTGTGTGGTACCTATACGGGTCGATGTGATCTCAGACTGCCTGCTTCATTGCAGTGTATTAGTCTGCATGAAGTCAAATGTACATCTGAGTGGCTGTGCAACTTGTTGATCACGCTGTCTTCATTTGATCATCCTGTAAAGTGTGAGCTGTCGGATGTTGTATTGCAGTCGTGTGAAGAAGCCTGTGGAGATTATTCGCATATATCAAGCCTTCAATCGGAAATATTGTTACGTAACATGTCCACTATAAGTATAATTGTAAACACTGGTAGTATGGAACTATTTAAAATATTACGTTGTACAAGTATAGGGATCATAGCTTCATTGCAGTCTATTCGTCTCCAGGAAGTCAAATGTACATCTGAGTGGCTGTGCAGCTTGTTGATCACGCTGTCTTCATTCAATCATCCTGTCGAGTTTTGGCTGTTTGATGTTGTATTGCAGCCATGTGAAGAAGCCTGTGGAGATTATTCGCATACATCAGGCCTGCGATCGGAAATATTGTTACGTAACATGTCCACTATAAGTCTTTTTGTAAAAACTGGTAGTATAGAACTGTTTAAAATATTACGTTGTACAAGTATAGGGATCCTAGACCTAGGAACGGCTGATTGTGTCTTATTAGCATCAGACATGCTTCACACGCTCAACAAGCTCACAAAGCTTACTTTGCGTGGTACCTATACGGGTCGATGTGATCTCAGGCTGCCTGCTTTGTTGCAGAATATTAGTCTCCATGAAGTCAAATGTACATCTGAGTGGCTGTGCAGCTTGTTGATCACGCTGTCTTCATTCAATAATCCTGTCGAGTTTCGGCTGTTTGATGTTGTATTGCAGCCATGTGAAGAAGCCTGTGGAGATTATTCGCATACATCAGGCCTGCGATCGGAAATATTGTTACGTAACATGTCCACTATAAGTCTTTTTGTAAAAACTGGTAGTATAGAACTGTTTAAAATATTACGTTGTACAAGTATAGGGATCCTAGACCTAGGAACGGCTGATTGTGTCTTATTAGCATCAGAGATTCTTCACACGCTCAACAAGCTCACATGGCTTAATTTGCGTGGTACCTATACGAGTCGATGTGATCTCAGACTGCCTGCTTCATTGCAGTCTATTAGTCTCCATGAAGTCAAATGTACATCTGAGTGGCTGTGCAGCTTGTTGATCACGCTGTCTTCATTCAATCATCCTGTCACGTTTTGGCTGTTGGATGTTGTATTGCAGCCATGTGAAGAAGCCTGTGGAGATTATTCGCATACATCAGGCCTGCGATCGAAAAAATTGTTACGTAACATGTCCACTATAAGTCTTTTTGTAAAAACTGGTAGTATAGAACTGTTTAAAATATTACGTTGTATACGTATAGGGATCCTAGACCTAGGAACGGCTGATTGTGTCTTATTAGCATCAGGGATTCTTCACACGCTCAAAAAGCTCACAAAGCTTACTTTGCGTGGTACCTATACGGGTCGATGTGATCTCAGACTTCCTGCTTCGTTGCAGTGTATTTGTCTCCAGGAAGTCAAATGTACATCTGAGTGGCTGTGTAGCTTGTTGATCACGCTGTCTTCATTCAATCACCCTGTCGAGTTTTGGCTGTTTGATGTTGTATTGCAGCCATGTGAAGAAGCTCTTGGAGATTATTCGCATATATCAGGCCTGCGATCGGAAATATTGTTACGTAACATGTCCACTATAAGTCTATTTGTAGAAACTGGTAGTATAGAACTGTTTAAAATATTACGTTGTACAAGTATAGGGATCCTAGACCTAGGAACGGCTGATTGTGTCTTATTAGCATCAGAGATGCTTCACACGCTCAACAAGCTCACAAAGCTTACTTTGCTTGGTACCTATACGGGTCGATGTGATCTCAGACTGCCTGCTTCATTGCAGTGTATTAGTCTGCGTGAAGTCAAATGTACATCTGAGTGGCTGTGCAGCTTGTTGATCACGCTGTCTTCATTAGATCATCCTGTCCAGTTTTGGCTGTGGGATGTTGTATTGCAGCCATGTGAAGAAGCTCTTGGAGATTATTCGCATATATCGGGCCTGCGATCGGAAATATTGTTACGTAACATGTCCAATATAAGGCTATTTGTAAAAACTGGTAGTATAGAACTGTTTAAAGGGATCTTTTCACGCTTTGGTAAATTGACAAAATTGAAAAAATTGAAAAAAGTTGTTTCAGATTCGCAAATTGTCGTTTTAGTTATGATAATTGTGAGGAAACAGTAATACTGAACATTTACCATGGTCTAATATAGCCATCTTTTGACGATTTTAAAACCTAAAAATTATAAGGCGTTGCAACGCGAAAAGATTGAATAATTTGGAGAGTTCTGTTTTTGTCGTTAAATTTTGTGAAACTACGAAGATTGCTTATATAAGGTATAAAATACGTCAAGTACGTGTACTCGGCAGAATAGCTCAGTAGGCTAGAGCGTTTTTACTTCAGGACTCTGGCAGGACTCCAGGGGTCACTGGTTCGAAACCTGTTCGGGGCAATGTTCTTTTCCTTTTTTTAATTTTATTCTTGATTTTTTACTGGAGCTTTTACGATCCAATGTTTACATTTATCGATATAAAGCATTTAATGAATAAGTTAAAAAATGCCAAAATCTGTGAAAAGGCCCCTTAAAAATATTACGTTGTACAAGTATAGGGATCCTAGACTTAGTAACGGCTGATTGTGTCTTATCAGCCTCAGAGATGCTTCACACGTTCAACAAGCTAACAACGCTTACTTTGCGTGGTACCTATACGGGTCGATGTGATCTCAGACTTCCTGCTTCGTTGCAGTGTATAGGGCTCATGGAATTCAAATGTTCATATGAGTGGGTGTGCAGCTTGTTGATTACGCTGTCTTCATTAGATCATCGTGTCGCTTGTAATCTGTGGGATGTTGTATTGCAGCCGTGTGAAGAAGCCCGTGAAGATTATTCGCATATTTTTGATTTAAGATCCGAAATGTTGGCACGTGACTTGTCCAATATCACGATATTTGTAAGAAATGGCAGTAAAGAACTGTTTAAAATATTGAGTGGTTTGAGTATTAGAAGTGCATTAAAATTTGAATTTGGCAGCGCTTGACTTGTATACACTAAGATTAATCACACAAAGCGAATTAGTCATGTCCGAACAAATTCTTTAAGGCGATTTACATAACTAGTACAAATTTATAGCTTCTATGCATGGTTTAGTTTTAGAAGTCGAAAAGATGCCTTATGCAATATTTATAATTATGCACACACGAAGATATATTTGAAAATGTCTTTCACTGTCCATCGCACCAGCGTCTATGGTTACGCGATATCCCCATCTATAAAAAAGCAACTTTGTTTACAAATCACATTTTATTTAACGTTTTAAGAACTAGTAATCATTAACTAGATGGTTACCCAGGTTGTTGATGAATGGATTTAGTGAAAACACTTTATCATGTGTTTGTGCATTGAATTGGATTTTACCCTATGTGTTTTCATCGGATTTAATTGATGCTTGTATTATGTGCCGTGATTATTGACAAGAAATGTGTTTTTATAGTGTCTTGTATTTTTAACCAGGTTTTCCGAAGGAAAAAGCTGGTTATTAGATTGGCGAATGCGGGCGGGCTGGTTGGCTGGCGGGCTGGCGGGCTTGCGGAACAAGCTTGTCCGGGCCATAACTATGTCGTTCATTGTCAGATTTTAAAATCATTTGGCACATTTGTTCACCATCATTGGACGGTGTGTCGCGCGAAATAATTACGTCGATATCTCCAAGGTCAAGGTCACACTTTGAGTTCAAAGGTCAAAAATGGCCATAAATGAGCTTGTCCTGGCCATAACTATGTCATTCATTGTGAGATTTTAAAATCATTTGGCACATTTGTTCACCATCATGGGACGGTGTGTCGCACGAAAGAATCACTTCAATATCTCCAATGTCAAGGTCGCCAAGACTAAAAATATATTTTTTTTAAAAACAAACTGACAAAGGGGGTTAATTTTGTTTGTTCATTTTAAAAGTTCATTTTGAGTTTTCTCCCTTTATCAGATTTTTTTCACAATGAAAACCTGGTTTTGTGACAATTTTGTCCCTTGTTGAACGATTCAATAACTGTTCATAATTATTAGTCCAAATGTTAGTGTACAACTTTGCCTTTATTAATATAAATACATGTAAATAAAGTTGTTGTTTTTAATTTACTATTGAAGCGCTTTTTGACGTTCAATATGTGGTATCCTTTTGCGGTTGTTTAATGGTTGCTGGCAAATATATGTACAATCAAATTAACAAAAATAATTCCTATCTGTCAATATAAACGCGCTTTCAGTAATATATGTTCACGATGTTATTCATTTAAAATAGCCATGTAAACGAAATGTAAACAGGGCGAATAAATGTGAACGGAATGTAAATGCCCCTTTTAATGTTTTTGCATATGAATATAAATGGTATTAACTTATACAACTCAGTGACATTAACATTTTTTTAGGTTTCAAATTGAAGAGATTCCTAACATAATAATTGTAAATATGTACTGACAAACTGGTATACATATAGCTGCATTTAACAATGTCTTAATGTACATACGTGTGCGTCTCTTCAAAATGATATTCAACTGTATAAAAGCAAACGTTTGTTTATTGTTCTCTTTGCCGTTACGGTTATTGTTTTGTTTTTCCATGCTCATGTGAACTCACGTATGTCATGTAATGTCGTAAATTACTCAAACATTGTCTATTGTAAATAATCATGTCAATACATTGTAAAGATGGTTTACAAAATATTCATAAAATGTAAATCAGTACTTGTAATGCTACTTGTTCATATGTAATTGATTCTTTATATGAATATTGTATTACATGTATGGAAATTATATATTTCATATTAGCTCGGCGTTTTCGGAGAAAACCCGAGGTATTGCCATAGCCAGCTCGTCGTCCGACGTCCGCCGTCCGAGTCGTGCTAAAACCTTAACATTTTGTTAAGGTTTTTGAACATTGGCTCTAAAATCAAATTGCTTCCACCTACAACTTTGAAACTTCATGTGTAGATGCACCTTGATGAGTTCTACACGCCACACCCATTTTTGGGTCAATAGGTCAAGGTCATTTATTCAAAACTGCACCCGTAGCCGAGCGTGGCACCCGTTATGCGGTGCTCTTGTTACTTTATTATTTTAATTATTTCTTCATTCTTGTAAGTCGATATAAGATAAGGATAAATTCAAGTGTATAGGCTGTAAATGCTTGGATACCACTAACTAGTTCTCAGTCGTGTCAGTCATTTTGAAATATCTTAAATGGTGTTCGAATATATTTCTCTGGTACAGCTGAAGTTATAATACATATATTGCTAATGCGTTACACTGATGTATCAAGTTAAATACAATCATTTTAGATTTATTTTAAGCCCGATTTGTATAGATTACGCATTTTAGTTTTTAGCTAAGCCTACATTAAGTGCTGATGATAACTAGTGTGACCACCAAATGTCCGGCGGAGTGCATCGCCATTGTGTGTCGCCAACTGTTAGCTCGCTATCGCACTTTAGGCCACATTTACATCCAATTTTGATGAAACATGCTCAGAACGTTTATATTGAAAATAATTTAGGCCGAGTTAAAACATGTGTCACGCGTGCCTAAAAACTAATCTGCATTTAATTCAGGGTCATGTCAATCTAAAAACCAAGTCACCACGTCAAATCTTGAAAACAAATTGATCTTTTTCGAGGCCACATTAATGACTAAATCTTGTTGAAACATGGTTCGGATGTTTATCTTAAACATGTCTAGGCTCAGTTTGATTCTTGGTCATTTGAAAAAAAACTAGGTCATTTATCATCTAATCGTGATGAAACTTCTTCCGAGTCAAGTTTATTCCAAAACTTGGTCACACGTTCAAATCGTAGACAAATATTTTTCCAACTTATGGTCCACATTTAGGGACTCAATCTTTATGAAACATCGTCAGAATAGTTATCCTTACAATCGCTATGGTGACCATTGATCAAAAACAAGGTATCCAGGTCAAATCTTAGAAAACTCGTGTAACCTCACTAGATGCAAACATTTTGTTTTTTTCTTGCGTGATTTTGAGTCCGGTTTCTATGCGTTTAAAATTAAGGCAAAGTGGTTACATATTAGAAAAACATTGTAGCACTATAAATAAAACATAACTGTCTAAATCTTTATGAAACTTGATAAGATTTTTCATCTTCAGCATACATGGGTCAAGTTCTAATGTGGATCACGTGTCCAAAAACGAGGTCACCAGGTCAAATAATGACATTTCATTTTTGTTGAACTCATATGGGCGCTTAAGGGCATGTATGGTCCTCTTGTTTAATGCTACTTATAAAATGTCTGGACTTACTAAATTGTCTCAAAATAAAGCATTGACGTATAAGCTTATTATGTTTTAGATGTTGTGTTTTGTTTATAATTATTGTTAGGTTACTGTCTTTATACCTTGCAATATACTAGTAAGAGTTTATCATTTATCAGTTACAGCTCGACAAAATTGACTCTACAGTCATAAACAAAATAAGAAAAAAAACATGAATTTGTTCTGTGTGTTGCATTCTAATATGTTCATTTATGAGTTTTTAAGACGGTGCGCTTCAGTAGATGAACATCGATTCCAATACAGAAATTAATTCATTTTTCGTAACGGAAATAATACATAGTGCCAGTTACGCGGTCTCGGTAGTTTTCTTATATACCTTATATCTATATACATAAATTCGTGTTTATATTGGATAAAAAAGAGCTTTAATCTTGGTCAGTTAAAAAGACTCGGTTAGAAATCAAATCTTAAAAAATCTTGATTCCAATCTGAACATTACGTAAGCTTATGTAACATTTGGGACAATGCTTATTAATATTTACTTGTTAGTATCAGTTGTGTGTTATTTTTATTTTAGGTTTGAATGGCTTTATGACCCAGACGACATATAGCAGTCGCACTGAACATCTGTAAATCTGTCCGATTGAAATTTCATATCGCAGCCATAAATTTGCCATATATATTGATGGATATAAAACACAAACAGTGTCATACAATCCATGCAATTCATCACAAGACAAAGTGTTTGGTGTAACACTCATCTTCTTACCTCAAAGGTCATGGTCACCTTTCAAAGATTAAATTTGGTTATACCACAGCTTATTTTGACTGTAATTGTGTCATTCATCATGGGGACATGACATTTCAAGTGTAAAACATGTGTCGCACTTAAAGGTCAAATTTGGCTATACAAGAGCTTATTTTGACTGTTATTTTGTCATTCATTCTGTGAACATGACATTTTGTGTGTAAAACATGTGTCGCACTTAAAGGTCAAATTTGGCTATACAAGAGCTTATTTTGACTGTTATTTTGTCATTCATTCTGTGAACATGACATTTTGTGTGTAAAACATGTGTCGCACTTAAAGGTCAAATTTGGTTATAAAACAGCTTATTTTGAATGTAATTGTGTCATTCATCACGAGGAAATGACATTTCGTGTGTTAGACTTGTGTCGCACTTAAAGGTCAAATTTGGCTATAAAACAGCTTTTCCAGGCTGTACCTTTTTCATTCTTCATTTGGTTTCAAGACATCTAACCACAAACGACTATCACGAGGAGACTGCTATCAGTGTATCACCTGTCTCATTTCCTCAAAGGTAAAGATAACTGGAAGAGGTCAAATGTTAAACTTGGCAATACAAGCATGTGTTTGACATACGCATCGTTTTAAGACAAAAGTGGAATATAGCGATAAACTTGACATATGGACACATGTCTTGTCGGTTCTAGTGTAAATTAACTGAGATTGTACCTTTTCTCAGGTAAAGTCTTCAATATTTGGTGTCCGTGAACTAGTTAATGTGTCATATGATGTTTGTCTATGGCATACATATAAACACATTAAATAATTTTATAAACGAATAATAAATTTGTTATTTTTCATTCTTCCCTTTTATTTTCTCCATTACATGTGCTACAAAAGCACAACATATTCTTTCACCATTAGATAAATCGATTTAAACGATTCAAATAATGTTTTCTATAACTCAATTAATTAACTTAATACGTTAAAACAAATGCTGGTACGTACCCTTATAATAGGCAAATGCAAGTTTACGCAGTAAACTGCAGCATATCTATATATCTGATCATCAATAATTGATAACATGATCGAACAATGATACATACTTTACAATAAAAACATGTAGTTTTAACAAATGATGTAATATGTTGGAATATAAAACAATATTATAACAGGATACATCGTAACCCTGGAAGTTGGATTTTTCTTAAGTTCAAAAAGCCCGTAAATTCAAATGAGATCAACCACTATAAAATGCATGTACAGTCAGTCTTCTCAGAACGAGTGTCTGTTTAATTAAATACAAAAATAAACATAACTACATGTATGCAATATTCATTTTAGTGAAGTAAATCTCTATTTAATGTTGTTGTTTTTAGGAATGTTACTAGTTGTTTGTCTTTCTTCTTTCCGCCTCGATAGTTAACATGCACTTTTTCATGTTTATAGCTCGTATGCGACTCTATTGAAATCCACAAATATGGTCAGTTTTCTTATACATAGTTTTATATCAAAATTCGGTGATGTATCATTAACATTATTATGCTAACTTTGTTGTGATGACTGGTATTATGTACAGGTATACATCGTTATCCTGTTGTTTTTTTTTTATATTGAATCTTTTTTAGTCCCTTGTTAAAATCATCTGTTAACTTGTTAAACTATGAAATGTTTGCAAAAATAAATGTCTGACCGTGTTAATTTCGAAATAAACATTTGCCAATAAACAACCCTTTGTTGTTCTGTAATCTGATGGATGGCTATTACTTACATTATGCTTTGGGCGTGAAGTTTTGAAACCTTAAAGTCTGAACTTTCTGATTTTTTTATTTTTTGCTGATTGAAGTCTGGAACTTTTGAGACAGTGAGACAACACATCCTGGGTGTAAATTTAAGGTTTGGCCTATGTAAGCTCTTTTAAAGTACTTGCTTATTCATTTGAAGAAATGGTTGAATATAAAATTTATTAATTAAAATTGTCGTCTGATATTTTCACTCTTTATAGATGGAACTACCAAAACTGCAATTTAGTCCTGTGACAAAAATTCAGAGTATATTATTGTTCCCAAACTTCCAAAAATCCTACCCTGCTCTGGCTTATGTCACAACGGATAAATTCTTTTACACATAAAACTCCAAGAGGTATGGGCTTGGTAACTTATTTTTTCTTATGTTGGTTAATAATACACATATACCAATTGTTTTTATTTTTAACAAGAAAACATTATAATTATGTGATTTAAGGGCCTAGTTTAAGGAATGTCTATATTTAAATATGTGTATTGGCCGTATATAAAATCTATGATAATTTCTGCAAGTCTTTATATCTGATGACTCAGCAGTGTATGAGTGCATTATGTTATTGCAACATTTTACTGATCTGAGCTGGTAAGGTTCGCATAACTGTGACCAAAGCAGAGTCCTAATGAACATGGGTAAACTATTGCAGAAGTGTTTATGTTTTCACAATTAGTAATCCATAAAGTTTAATCTGAACTGTTAAATACCTATCAATGTGCATATTACCTAAATAATGCGGAATTCACTAAATCATACTTATACATTTTTAGTTTGGCCGATGCAGATCTAACTTCATGTACACATCACACAGCGTACTATAAATGTCTAAACAGCACTATGGTACTTTGTAAATTGCCAAAAAATATGTGGAATATATAACAGCGTGTTTTACGCGCCAAACAACAACAACAACATTTTTTAACAATTTAAATTTCCTTACAAGTTTGGAGTAGTCTCGTATTTTAAAGGATTTTGTTGATGCCGTATTGTATCAATATATTTCCCTGTATTGCATAATCCATTTGACAATTGCTTTCAAAAAAGTATAAAGCTGGTAACAAATATTTTTCCCCCGTAAATATTTTTGAAAATTAAAAAATGTTTCTATTGAAAATTAGAAGGTTTTCCTCGATATATACTTTTGTCACAGGAGGCAGAACTTAAGGAACTTATAAACAAAACTGTGTTTTTTTTCAGATACAAATGACTTATAAACAACGACACGGTAGAGCGAACTGGCTACTTATGAAGAACTATCTTATGTTGTTGGCATGAACACTTAAATAGTACATATTATATGTAGTCGTCTGTTTTCAAAAAGAGATAGAATAGAACGTACATACAGCAAGTTATTTCACGACTGCAAATGACATCACCAACACAATATTGTGTAAAGGTAAGCATATTGTATACAAGTATGTAGATCGCGAACCTTTATAAACTATGCGTTTGTGTTCAGCGATTAATAGGCCCAGAGAAAGGCCTTCTTATATGCGTTGCGTGGTATTGATGGGCGAATTGATAAATCTATTTTTTACGGCGAAACATAGATGATGCACAGACATGAAATTATAATAAAGATGATAAAAACATTAAAACGAGTGTGTCGTTGCTTAGCCGATGTATGGAAGCCAGATATGTGCACCTTATGAGTACGTAAAGCATTAGAGTGTATGCAATCTAGATGTATGCGACTGACTTAACGCATATAATGAGTACATACAGCCTTTTGCGTCTATAACAAGCCTTCGACTCAATGGAAACAAGATGAAAAAAAACTTTTAAACAACTTAATTGTGCATCTTATTTGTAAGTAAAGCCTTCAATTAAATTCCAACGAACACATCGGAGCAGCGATATCAGCGACGAAAAGAACGCAATTAAACCAAATAACACTTTAATTTGCCATGTATCACCGCGTACATATTCAATTAGCGTCATAAAAGAAGATATAAAAATAAACATCAAACATTGTCTTTGTTTGCGGTGTCAGAATGTCGCGGATGTTTTATTTTGCACTCTGGAGCTTTAGGATGTAAACAATTTATTCAAGTAAATAAACGGAAAATTAGCTATGTCAAGGATATAGGAGGGTTTGCCCAAGAGTTGATAGATTATTTTCATAGTTTTTACAGCTTTAATAATTTCCTAGATTAATACATAGTGCGAACATGGTATACCATGTAAAATACATTTTTCTCTTCTTTGTTTAAACTGACTGTTGTTTTAAATGATTCATTAAGGTAACACAGAGAACATTGATTGACATTCTTCGAAGGTTTTGCCAGCGTCTTTTTGGAGAAGGCACATTGAAAATGTGGTAAGGCAGAGTCCATGAATTGTGCTTTATATCAACATGTATACTTGTATGTACTTACATACTAGGTACATACGGCGAATGAAATCGCACATGCCCCTTTAAATATTTACGCGGATATAAAAAGACGTGCACATTTGTGGATGCAATAACACAGATCTGTGCCTTGAGCGTAAACAAGACGGATTACGAAATGTATCGATAAGAATTATTACTGTGTTTATTTATTTGCGCTACAACAGGTTAGCTTATTTCTTGTCGTAGATGAAGTTTAAAGCAAATATTAAAAGTAGCCATGAAGAAGAAGTGGAAGTTACAGAAAGAGTTGTAGCAGTTTTAGTATGAGTATAAATATTTACAGAAGCAATCATAACATGGGTATTAACACTAAACGAAGTACAATGAGTAGTAGTAGGAGCAACAGAAGCAGCAGTAGAAATAGCAGCAGTAATATTAGTAGTTGTAGTATTTTAGTACTACCTGTTACTTAAGTAGAATACGTGATATTTATAATAATACTACTACTACTAAAAATAATACCAATACTACTACTATTACTACTACTACTACTAATAATAATAATGATAATAATAAAAATAATAATTATTATAATACTAATTATAATAAAAATAATAATATTATTATTATTGTTGTTAATATTATTCTTATTATTATTATAAAAATAACAATTATTATAATAATATTATTATTAGTTGTTGTTGTAGTAGCAGTAGTAGTAGTAGTAGTAGTAGTAGTAGTAGTAGTAGTAGTAGTAGTAGTAGTAGTAGTAGTAGTAGTAGTAGTAGTAGTAGTAGTAGTATTTGTAGAAGAAGTAGTAGTTGTAGTAGTTATTGCTGTTGTTGTTGTAGTAGTAGTAGTTGTAGTAGTAGTAGTAGTAGTTAGTGTTTAATCTAGAAGGACAGAGGGGCATGGCGCATGACTTAAAACAGGGCATTATGCACGGCGATTCTCTTACAACTAGCACATTGGGTGTTTCCAACTTTTTGAAACTTTTTAATCACATCTTAAAACTTGGAATTATACATTTTAAATGTCATGTTCGTGAAAAAAAACACGCGAACTGTGTTCTTAAAATACACAGCTATTGTGTTGACATGTGCATTTATTATAATATTGTTTTTGAAAAACATTCAAATCGAATGCAAAACACGAAAATGCATAGCAGCTCATTAATTAATAATACATTTAACAAAGAAAGTTTCAAACAGCGTTAAATATCCGCGTGTTCTTCGTTACAATGAGAGTCAAACGAACGGCGGTACATGTATATGCAGGGTTGCTACTCATGGACCAGGTAGTCATTAAATAACAAAAAAAATCTATACATGTTTTAAAATCTATACAAGTTTTTGAAATCGCCGAGGATTTAACTTGTCATAAACAGTATTCGAAACTCGGCTAATCTCTAAGTAATAACGACCTATACCGTTACGGCCCTTGTGTCTTACGAATATTCTGATATTAACAAAATATTTCGTATCATTTTAGTTTGAATAACAATACGTAACGTCGTTGATTTATGTAAATTTTATTTGTACCTCATGTAAGTGAGGGAAAAAACAGTCATACGCGAGGACAGAATAACAACTACTGCTGGTTTATTTCAGATAAATAGTCTGCGCCAGAAGTTTGCGTCGTCGTTTTTTGTCATTTAGAAACCTGACTATCATTAATTCGTCGACACAAAACCCACGCCGTTTTCTTAAGAACAAACTCCTTTTTCTGATTGTTTTCCATTGAAAAAGCCGCTTAGCCAATTCAAATGACGTATGCACGTAGGCGGAGTTAACATGTCGTATTTGGAGCTTCTACCAACTCGCGCAATTGACTGCTACCGGATGATTATTGATTTGTACAGCATTTTTCGGGTATAGGGCCCTCTTTTATTGCGTCATACGCAGTCATGCATTAATATGCGCGTCTTGGGGACACCGAGATAACAAACGATCGCAAAAGCAGATAAGACTTGATAAATATGGATCTAGATAAAAGGGCACGTGGCGCTAATTGGCTTTGAAAGGGGCGGCGTGGCGCTCCGAAAAAAAGGGGCATGGCGGGGCGCCACGCTGACTAGGCCTGGATAAAACACTTTAGTAGAAGTAGTAGTAGTAGTAGTAGTAGTAGTAGTAGTAGTAGTAGTAGTAGTAGTAGTAGTAGTAGTAGTAGTAGTAGTAGTAGTAGTAATAGTAGTAGAAGTAGAAGTAGTAGTAGTTGTTGTTGTTGTAGTTGTTGTTGTAGTTGTAGTAGTAGTAGTTGTTGTAGGAATTATTACTATTAGTAGGAATAGAAGTAGTGTTGGTGGCTGTCCGCCTTCGTAAAGAAGATTTCAAATCGGAATATTTCATAAGCTGTTGCTGGCAAGAGGATGCAAAATTCGTCAGGAGTGATAGGACAAGCTTGTGACGTAAAGAATCTCTGCACACGTGGATACACTTGCATTCGACGAAAGTGTTGCAGAGATTTTACGTGTTCTTTTGGAGGCGAAGGTCCATCATGCTCTCCGGGAAATCCTTGTCAACCTGGAAACTATTGCAACAAGGGTACCTGCTGTTTGGAATACACGTGTCGACCAGAAGAACGCAATATCAGATGCTCAGCTAGAAGGCAGTGCCCAAATGGGTTGGTGTGTCAGAGCGGGGAGTGTTGTCGACAGCCCGTTTGTCCTGATGCACGGGCGAGTTATGTATTCTGTTCGCAACGTTCGGGATCCACTTGCCGAACGGGCTATGAATGCGTGAACGGAATTTGTTGCGAGGTTATCGGTTAGTCTTTTGTACAATCTAATGGGTGTTGTCGTTTGCCGGATTATTAAATCGAAATAATTAAAATGGTAAAACTAATTGATTTAATCGATGATCTGGATCTAAAACGTGTATCACGTCGCGTTAAAACACGGGATAATAATAAAGCCTGACATTTATTAGGTAGTTCGTAAGCTTTTGTCCTCAAAGGATCCCGGTTCAAATGTCGGCGGTAACAAAACAGCACCTTTTACTTAATTTTATATGCGTTTTAGAATATTCGAAATAGCATATGTTCGTAGATAACATATTTAATCACAGTTTTTATTTTTGAAAAATTCCCTTTAACCATGTATTTTTGATTGAAAAAGCAAAAGATGTGATTATGCGTTATAGCATTAGTCACGAGACAAATACATGCTTCATTTGTGAGACGTCACGCAGTATATTTTATGTGGTTCTTATATGTGACGTCACCTTGTATTTTTGTTAGTGCATTCTTGCATCAAACACATTAAGACTATAGTAAGTATGTCGGCATTTTCACGTTCAACTGCAAAATAACCTAAGTGTACAAATTGATTGCGAATAAATCGCAAGTTATTGACATTTAATGCAAAAACAATGTTAAATGGGCGAAAACTACCCACTTTACTCTATATTACATGTGCTTCATTTTTTGGGGCGTTTCTAAGTATTGAATATGTGCTTCCTTTGTGTGACGCAGACAGGTCGGGCACAAATGGCCCGCAGGAGAATGGCTGTTCGAAAGACGATGGCCGTACCGCAGCAAGGTAGGGCGTCTAACATATGTTCTGGTAAAAATTAAAATAGCAATATGAATAGCGATTTTCTGCATTTCATCTGTGTGTCAGTAATATTTATCCTAATTTGCATAAAAAGTAACATCATGTACGCAAAAGTACAATAAATTCTAAGCATTTATGAATAAACTTTATTGCATTGAACGAGTGCCCCGCCCAAATAATGAGGGTGGACCGTTTTTGCGTCACACCTGACCAGTGCAAAACCGATGCGGATTGTGGCAAAGGGGAGCTCTGCTGCACTTCCCCATGTGCAAGATATTGCAAAGGTCCTGGATTTCCCTGATAACAAGACCGATGACAATTCTTGGCTTTTCATAATTGGAATAAGAGGAGTGGAATTGTTTCCTAGTTTTTCATAAAGAACAACATTAACTTTGTTATTAGCTCTTAAGTGTATGTTGAACTCGACATATATATATAACTGAATTATGTAAACATCACGTATATCAACATTGTACTTTTTCCCTAAAAACAACATTGTTTTAGTAAAATAGTTAAAGAAAAGAAAGTCTCACGCCTGTAATAAAAAAAAAACACGAATTGAATGAGCAGTCGTATTAACTATTGTGACCGAAGATCACATTTTATCTTCACGTTTACGTCACTGAATAATTTTCAGAACTACAAACATTCGATTACTAGTTTTTTCTTTTTGGAGTCATATCCTAATCCGTTACACTATCGGGGAATATATTTTAACGTCATTTTCTAAACAATGACCCCTGTCTTTATTATAATCAGACGCGGAAAAAATCATGAAATAGTTTGTTTTGAAATCGGGTTGCTTACGAAATTTTGGATCAACCAAAATTAAGACTTATATTATCACTGTGAAAAAAATAACTGATTTATATGTTCAAATAGTACCTTGTGAAGATATATAACTTTAACTTGAATAACTACGCAATATTATTTGAGTTTGAGTCTTACGGATCAAGGGTAATCGGCGGAATAACCTAAGCTATATATCATTACAAAACGTTCTGGACCGCTAGAGGCTTGTTTGTTTTAAAGAAGGAGTAGATGGTCAAGAATTAACTTCTTAAACAAGGTCCGCAGTCGCGGAGTCCTACATGTACGCACTAACGCTCAGTAGACAGAGAGGTGGGTCGTATGAGGGCACGCATAACGGACAAGAACTGAATAAGCATTAATATAGTAGCATTTCCCACATAATTAAGTGGTGCAAAGTCTCACGAGCGTCATTTTTAATATACGTGTATGCCATATTTGTACACATAAGTACATATTTAAGTTTTAAAAACACCCAAAAAAGGTTCTCATCCAAGAACATGTCTGAAGATTCTGAACATGTAAGTTACTCAGGATGTAGTCATAGTCGTGTCGCCTGCATACATAACAAATGCATGTTCATGTTGTTATATTTATTTTACCCATTTTGCCCCATTTTTGCTATTCCGTCAACAAACAGACGTAAAACATTTTACATGTAAATATAGAAATGTGTTAGCGTATCTTCGCTTATTTAGCTGTAATAAGTCATCTATAGATAGGGTGTGATATTTCTGCGTTTGTCTTAGCTTCTCACTCGGAACTGAGTACTAGCCGTAGTTGGCAAAATTTGTATACATTCCGATTAAAATAGTTCGCGGAGGAATGAAAACAAGTCCAACATGCATTCTTTACATGCATTCGTAGGAGAGCAATTTTTACAAATCATACTTTTATCAATACATTTTAATTTCAATATATCGAAACCTTTGTCGGGATTATTACATATGCGTCTACTTGCGCTATCATGCACCGGTAGTTTCAAAACACGGTTACACCCATAAAAATTCAGATTCATTAAAATAAAAAAACGTAAAATGAACTTTGATAGTCATACGGTATTCTAAATTGTATATTAAATAAGTGCAACTGTGCATAAAATGCTGTATTACTAATGCTATGGGGTAGTTATTTTAAGAAGATTACTATCGAATCTTCTTATTTAACAATACATCTAAGTTTGCTGTTTTAGTAATGTTAAGAATGAGCTTACGTTTAAGTTTAAATTGATTAGATAAATTAAAGCAAGTTATATTGAACGGGTATTCAAATAAAATTAGACGCCCGTTGAATCAACGAAATACCTCGAAGAAATTTCCACACTTAATTTACAACAATAGATAATTGCTTATATAGTATTAAATATACAAAATTTAATATATATTTAGTATACACATATGGTATTGTCTTACAACAATTAATACACATTACATTGACATACTGTGTTTGTAACTGTGTGTGATTGCTGTGCGTCGGATGTTTGGGATATTTGAATGATTTTGCGAGTCAATGAAAAATAAAAACAAACATAAACTGAAGACAAAAGGATTCATTGTTTTAATCAATCTTTCATGTAAAAGTTGCAATCTTTCTTCGAGCTTGTGGATTTGATCAATAAAAAGGGCTATTTCGTGTCAAATTCCTTTTTAATATTACGTGAAACAAACATAATCAGGAAACACTTGTATCGACTTCATGCGACAAATGAGTGATATATATTATTATATAATGTAATTTATAACATTATATCTTATGGAGTCGGTGTTTCGTGCTATCCGAATCATTTGCTATAATAAGTTAATGTGACTTTGAATGATTTGCTATTAAGAGCATTTGCTAGCTGATTAATAAAATATTTTATTAATTTAAAACAACATTTTATAATTGAAACATGTTTGAACAACCAACATACCATTTATTTATCCAGAGCCAAGCACTGTATTCACCTCAGACCGCGCGTGTTTTGATCATTCGTTATGATTCGTACTTAATTAACAACACAAAATGGCGATGTCACCACCAGCAAAACAATTCTGTCATCATGAATAATTACGGGCATTATCTGAGTTTTTATAATCTTAGGGAGTATCTCTTTGTTTTCTCTTTTTGGCGATGTCTCCACCAGGAAACAAATTATGTCGTCCTGAACATTTACAGGGAATTATGTAAGTTTTTTAATCCACGGCGTGTGTTTTCTTGATGTTTGGTGTTGTTTTGCTTTAAATCATGTCATGCACTTTAAGAGACATCAACAAAAGACTGACATGAAACAGAAAAGAAAGAAAATCGACCATATCTTTTTTTTTAACGCGTGCGGCAAAATATTCGCTTTGTTAAATTTTCATTTTGTTATGAATATCTATTATTTCAGCTCCTCAAAAAATGACATGCCAATGCGATGGTTACCATTTGTCTGACGGTTGACGGAACACACTGTCGTCCTCAATGAAATCAATAATTATTGACTATATACCGAACAAAATTTAGAGTTTAGAAATAAGTTACTAAGGACTACACATGCTTATGTCGGACGACGCTTCATGCACATGCATACAAACTATTTTCCCAGAGCGGGGCGCATATTCAGATATGTGTGGTATAGCACACATCTGTCAAATGAAGAAACGTATACATGTACACTAAGTTGTTAAAACTTGCTATCAAATTAAGAGAATTAATAAACAACTTAACAATAAAAAAAAGTTTAATTATGCATTATTTTTTTATAGTAAAACATATAGTCAAGTAATTATTGGTTGCACACTTTGTTCATCACTTTTACACTTAACTTCAAAGCCTGAGAAAAATGATCAATGATATTATGTTTGTAACAACAGTTTAAAAGCACACAGCCATTCGTTTTCATCATCGAATTGAAAACAATCATGAATGAAAAAGCTGAAATATGTAAATACATATTTATTCCGGGCATGTAGTTGTTAATATAGACCAATAAGACACATTTTATACAACTACAAACCAGCAAACTGTGAAATTTGCATTCTCAGTAAAATAATGAAGAAACGTTATTAAAAATGAAATTAATGAAAGCTCCATTAAAAGCTGAATTTTACAGGACAAAGAGCCCTCTGTGAAGCTTTTGCCAGAAACTGGAACCAAATAACCTTTTGAACCGATCTCCGCGTGGTCAAATAGTTCCTCAGTGCTATAAGCATACACACAACAACCATAAACAACCATCAGTATTACGTTTAATTGTAATAAAGTACAACGAACAAAGTCCTGTTTTAATTTTACCCCACCTAATCAATGTTCACACACGTTGTCAGTCAGATGTCAATATGTTGGACATTTCACTTTTAATCATAAATATGATATGCAAATGATTGTTTTTTTTTGCGTTTTAACTTTTCATGACGAGCATCTGGTCGTAAATTGCTCCAAAAAATATGTTAAAGTTGTGATATAAATTGTTTGCACACATGGCAATACAGTGAAAATAACTGAAAATGTTATATTTTATTTGACTTGTTCTGATTTTAATTCGGTATTAGTCAAAGAAAGCACACAAATGTATTGTATATATGATCAAGGTTGCACAAGCTAATGTTTCAGTGTCATTTATTTTAAGAACAAATTTAAGAATTACGTGGAATTCATAAAAATTAACGCAAGCATAACTGATTCAATTGTTAGGTGCTACCAGTCAGTTTTCCATCTGTGTATGTGCTGTAAATCAGTTATCGAACACTTATACAATAGCAAGTTTAACAAGACTGTTCATTGTTTATAATTAAAACAATGACATTTTAGTTGTCTTGAAATGCAATTATGTTGTCCGACATTGCTAATGAGTTTTCTGGCAAAGTGTATCACTGATATACACGGCTAATACGTTGATTTGTAGCACTGGGATTCTTTTTAATGGGCCGGTCTTATTTAACATTTTTATAAACGACATTTTCTATTTTATTTCAAATAGCAGCTTGTATAACTATGCTGACGACAATACCCTTTCATATTCAGGACATAATTTAACAGAGATTGTTAATACTCTTGAAGAAGATAGCAAAACATTAATAACTTGGTTTTCAAACAATAGAATGCAAGCTAACCCGGATAAATTTCAAGGCATTTACATTGGAAAAAAATCTAGACAACAAAATATATCATTCAATCTTGGAGACAATCATACTATCACATGTGATGAAGAAGTAAAATCATTAGGGGTTACAATTGACTTTCAACTTAAATTTAATAGCCATATATCTAACATTTGTAAAAAAGCTCAAGGCAATTAAATGTTTTGAAAAGAATTGGAAAACACCTTTGCAAATTAGGTAAACTTACCATCTACCATTCTTTTATCCTATCAAGTTTTAACTATTGCCCTATAGTATGGCATTTCTGTGGAGAAGTTAATACAAAGAAAATGGAAAAAAAATCAAGAAAGAGCATTAAGATTCTTGTATGAAGATTATGATTCAAATTATGATAATTTATTGAAAAAGTCAAAACTACCTTCATTGAAAATTAGGAGAATAAGATCAATTATTTAACAAACATTTAAAATAGTAAATAACAAAACCCCCCTTTATCTTCATGACCTTGTTTATCTTAAATCTAGTTCCTATTCTTTTAGATACACCAGAACTGCCGAATTCCCCCAAGTAAGAACAACAAGTTACGGCGTTAACTCTTTCCGTTTCGGAGCTGCCAATCTGTGGAACTCTCTGCCCCAAGATTTTAGAGACCAGGGGATCGTTTCAATAAGATATCGTATCGTAAATATTACGTTATCGTAACTCGAGTAGTTGCAATTGGATTTACGATTATCGTAAACCGTTTCAATAACCCCCTCGTAACAATCGGGACTCCTCGGACAATTCCGCCATAACGGCGATCGTCTCTCGGGTGTATTTGGTGGAAGGATATGTCTAACGCCTCTAGGCGGAAGATATTACACCGAAAATATAGTTCGGGTTACACACCAATTAATTTGCACTAAATCAACCGATAATATAGATATATAAGGACCAATATCTTTAAGGAGTAATATAATAGAATATTTATTAATGTTATTGTTTAAAATTAGATATTATTGCATGCAAAATATTCAAATTTTAATAAAATGTTAAGAAAGCCAATTAGCTGTTTATTGAAGTGAAAACAACAACATTATTCAAACTTAAAAGAATCAGTAATTCTTAAATTATATTGCTGATGTTCGGCTGCAGGCGACAAACTTTGGGATTTAATCAATATGTTTATGTTCTATACCATAAACAATTGACAACACTGTACAGTGGTACAGAGAAAACTCTTCGGTGTAATATAAGAAATAGTAAACTCCATGTTGGTCCCAATGGCATTATAGTGACCAGCCAGGCAGTCACAAACTGTATATGGATCATAGCCATACGGCCCTCAGTGGGGTTATTATCAGTATTGAGACACCTGAAAGGTTTCATGGAATGGAATGAGTGGGGCTTGATTGAATTTGAAAAACGATTCTTTCTGTACATTTGATGATGGCAACCATACAGTACTTCTGGCAGATATTGTTCATATTTTATCCTAGGCATTTTAATTCCAGATGTTGTTATCCCGGCCAGGCAACTAGCTTTTCAAAGCCTTAAACAATCCAGTGCCATTAAAATTAGGGACAGTGTAACAATGTTCAGTTTTGTAATATTAATATATTAAGGCATAACTTTGCCCTTGGAAATGAACTCAATTCAGAATGGCCTCTCAAAATAAGACATACTGTATTGGAAATGTTAAAACTGAGCAGTGGTGTTGTTAAAATTTATATTATTTATCTTTTAAAAAAAAATTAAGATACATATCACAGGCATGCCCATGGTTTGGGTCGTTACTCATTATATTGCCGGTTATATAATTTAAACAATAAGACTACTAGGAACAAATAAAATCAGCATCTTCTTTCAATTTCAATCATATTGTCTGTGAGAGAAGTTTTCACTTTGTTTTCAAATTCATATTTATTGTTTTATAACGATTTTTACAACAGCAGGTAAACAGTTCCAGTCTTTGATCGTTTATAATTAAAAGTAGTGCTGGTAAAACCATTCACTTGAGGACATTGAGGTTAATAAAAGTTATCTTTACTATGTCTACTGTTATCACTATGTATATCAGACACTAAACTAAAATTATTATACAAATAAGGTCATGTTAGAAGGACATTTCTTGTTAACAATTTTATAAACATGGTTGAGTGCTATTTGCTTAACTCTGTTTTGAACATTTAACCAACCAATACTACTAAAATCTCAAACTTTCAAAGATGTTCTAGAGTCATATCCATGAATAAATTTAACAACTTTATTCTGTACAGCTTGTAATCTATTTTTTAACTGTTTACTAATACCATTGTACTATGAAGAGCTAGCATAGTCAAAATGGCATTGAACCAATGAGTTACATAACAATTTTTTAAATTCCATATTTGAACAGTGGTTTTGTCTGTACAAGAACAGGGGTGTAGCTGCTATTAGGCACAGCAGGCCCGGGCCTACATTTGTTTTTAAACATGAAAAAAATTAAAATTGCTTCAACTTCGAAAAACGCATTAAAATGTTGACCCTGAAGGTTGTGAGGTGTAAGAAATCTGCATTTCATATTGACATGATCCTCAGGCAATGGATTCTGGTCTAGTTCAAAGCACATATCTTCCAATTTGCAACTCTACTTCTTTCTATATAGACATGCAGACAGTATTATTGGAAAGAATTCCCATGGTTTGACTTGTGAATAAGTGAGTGTTACAATTTTAAATGTTTCTCTGTTCCAAATTGTATTAAAATTTAGTTCTCTGGTATAAAGATAATTCAGCAAAATTTAGTTCTCTGACATTGAGATAAAACAGTAAAATATCAAAGAAATACAGGCCAAAGTCTTATATTTTCTTACCTTATTATTTGTCTAGATATGCTTTAAATCTCACCACAGGCGTTATAGGATTTAAACAATTTCCGGCGGAGGACCCCCGCACACACACCCCGTTTTTATGTAACACATTCGGGCCTACAGCTAAAAAAATGCTAGCTACGCCCCTGCAGAATCTTATTCTTGAGTTCACCTTTTTAATAATATTATTAACAATAGATGTAGCAGAAAGATCAGTGTTGAATATTGAACCAAGGTGTTCAACAGATGATTGAGAATCAATAGTGTGATCATTACATTTTACATTAAAATTATGAAGTTTAGATAATTTCCTTTTGGAACCAAACACTATACATTCAGTTTTTCCAAGGTGTAAAGACAGTTTGTTATCCACAAACCATTTAATACAATTTTCAAGTTCTTTACAAAAACACTACTGATGATACTAGGATCTTTGTGAAAATAAAGGATGACACTTTCATCAGCATATAGAATAAGTTTACATAAATACAATAATCAAAAATCACTCATATCCTATATCAGTGTTAAGGCATTATTAAATGGAAATGGGTGTGACAAGTAGCAAGGACCCTTCACATTTACATCACTAAACATCTGATATCTACAATTACTGGATATAATATATATGTTGAAAGTTAATATAAAGAGGGCAATACAAAAGAATGTACAAAAGTAGTAATATAGACAAAACAACCAGTTTATAATGTTAAGATTTATGCAGTTGTTGGCAATAAGAGAACAATTACCATTCTTAACTTTGAATTTTGCAAGTGTAAATACATGTATGTAAATCAGAACACAAGATTTGTTTCCCGGTCACTTTGAGCTATACAAGTGCCCAATGTTTACACTCAGTGAATTTGAAAAAAACAACTTATATGTGCTAACTGTCTGTCCGAAAACTTAAACATTTCCTATAACTTTTGCAATATTGAAGATAGCAACTTGATATTTGGCATACATGTGTATCTCATGGAGCTGCAGTTTTGAGTACTGAAAGGTCAAGGTCATCCTTAAAGGTTAAATATACGGCTTCATGGCGGCGCAGTAGGGGGCATTTTTTTCTGACAAACACATCTCTTGTTTTTACATGAAAAACCACAAACATTGTTGGAATTTGCCACATATTAGGCATGGTGTATACATTTTTAAACTCAATTTTCCACACAATGAAAAAACTTTTAAAAAAGGCACCAACAAATGTTCCTCCATCCCCTTTGCACGCTAAACAAAGAATCAGTTTTTAGCTCCACTGGCCAAATTTTTTCAAATTATGCCCCTGGGTCAAATTTGACCCTGCCCCGGGGTTCACAAAATTGACATCTAATAGTCCTCTACCAAATTTGTTCAAATTATGCCCCTGGGTTCACCTGGGGTCAAATTTGACCCTGCCCCGGGGGTCACAAAATTGAAAATTGCTTATTCAAGGCCTATTTTGTGAAAACTTTCAAAACCTCCTCGTCAATAACCATTGGGCCTAGGGCTATCAAATTTGGTATGTAGAGACATCTAATAGTCCTCTACCAAATTTGTTCAAATTATGCCCCTGGGGTCAAATTTGACACTGGCCCAGGGGTCACAAAATTTAACATATGCGTATATAGGGTCTATTTTGTGAAAACTTTACAAATCTCGTCCATAACCATTGGGCCTAGGGCTACCAAATTTGGTATGTAGTGGCATCTTATAGTCCTCTACCAAGTTTGTTCAAATTATGCCCCTGTGGTCAAGTTTGACCCTGCCCCGACAGTCACAACATTGAACATATGCTTATATAAGGCCTATTTTGTAAAAACTTTAAAAACTTCTTGTCCATAACTGTATGGCATAGGGCTACCAAATTTGGTATGTGTTGACATGTAATAGTTCTCTTCTTAGTTTGTGCAATTTATGCCCCTGGGTCAAATTTGAAGCTGCCCCGGGGGTCACAAAATTGAATATATGCTTATAAAGGGCTTATTTTTTATGAAAACTTAAAAACCTTCTTGTCCATAACCATTGAGCCTAGGGCTACCAAATTTGGTATGTAGTGACATCTTAAAGTTCTCGACCAAATTTGTTTAAATTTTATCCCTGGGGTCAAAATTGACCCTGCCCCAGGGGGTCACAAAATTGAACATATGCTTATATAAGGCCTATTTTGTGAAAACTTCAAATATATTCTTGTCCATAACCATCCGGCCTAGGGCTATCAAATTTGGTATGTAGTGACATCTAATAGTCCTCTACCAAATTTGTTCAAATTTTATTCCTGGGGTCAAATTTGACCCTGCCCCAGGGGTCACAAAATTGAACATAATGCTTATATAATGCCTATTTTGTGAAAACTTAAAAAAAAAATCTTGTCCATAACCATTAGGCCTAGGGCTACACAATTTGGTATGTAGTGACATTGTATAGTCCTCTACTTAGTATGTTCAAATTATGCCCCAGGGGTCAAATTTGACCCTGCCCTGGGGGCCACAAAAACGATTATATGCTAATAGAGTGCCTATTTTGTGAAAACTTTAAATATCTTCTTGTCCTTAACCATAAGGCATAGGGCTACCAAATTTGGTATGTAGTGACATCTAATAGTTTTCTACCAAGTTTGTTCAAATTATGCCCTTTTGGTCAAATTTGACCCTGACCCGCGGGTCACAAAATTGAACATTATATACGCTTATATCTTGCTTATTTTGTGAAAACTGTTAACATATTCTTATCCTTAACTCTAGGACTTAGGGCTACCACATTTTGTATGTAGTGAGGTATAGTAGTCCTCTACAAAGTTTGCTCAAATTATGCCCCTGAGGTTAAATTTGACACAGCCCAGGGTGTCACAAAAGTGTACATGTGCTTAAATAGGGCCTATATTTAAGTATTTGCACATGCCGAGAGTATTTGTTTCAGCCTTTTTTTCAGCAGTGGAGCGATACAGGGCCATCGTGGCCCTCTTGTTTATAAGAATATGTCAAAATGGGCAAAAGTCAGGGACAATACTGTCTAAATGCCCTTTTAACAACTCTGGTGACATGCGGCTGTAGTATTTTTTCTCTGTAAATTTACAGCAAAACACAAAATGCCATCATCATAAATGTAAAGCTTACATGTATATAAATATGATACGATGTCTTACCCGGTATTTATACAAATTAACCTGGATATTTATGAAAAACACCATCTCCCTGTAAAGTGTAAAAAGAGAAGGCATTTGTTCGCCAGTAACATTATGTTCAGTACTGGTAAATTGCAAGCAATGAACATAAAAAATTCAGTTCCCAATTCATCAAGTTTTTGAAAAGTTCAACTTTGCTTAAGTAAAAATGCATCAATGTTGATTCTAAAGAAAAAGAGTATTCATTTATGCCTAAACTGTTCTGCTGTCCAGAAGCAAGGACGTCATACACACAAGCTTTACAACATTTATAGTTTTAGTTACTTAACAATCTAAATTGAATGGCCATTCTAAGTTTGCTGTCGTATTCATCCCTCAAATCATACATGTTTCTTGCACAATTGAATGTTTATGTCCATGGATCACAATGTATATAGAAACAAACATTATTTTGAATTATCTTTCACAGTTATATATTTAATATTAGGTTAATTTTGGGATACACTAAAGCAAATATTAACATTTGTCTCAAAATGAATCATCCTCTGAAGCCCCCGATGGGATTCAAACCCATACCTCTTTCCTCTGGAGAGGAAAGTATTCTATCTTAAAATACAAGGGCATGTAAGAGGAAAACTAGCAATTTCAAAGGGACGTTTTCACAGATTAGACATGTATTGAAGTTTGTTATTAAATACTTTAAATTGGTTAGTAAACATTTGAGCAAAATACCTCAATTAAAAAAAAGAAAAATGAAAGGAAGTCTTCCTTAGCTGGGCTCGATCCACTGACCCATGGACTCGAGTAAAAGCTTTGACCAATGGGCCATCAGTGCTCCCATATAGTCAGTGGTTTATTTTATACTTTATATAAGCAATCCTTGTAATGTCACAAATTCTAACTATAACATTAGAAGTCCCCAAATTATTTTTTTCATTATAGACTCTATGCTATATTGATAAAGGCAAACATTGGATCTAAAAAGCTGCAATAAAAAAGAGAATAAAATTGAATAAAAATATAAAAGTAACCCTGAAATGGGCTCGAACCATTGACCCCATGGAGTAAAAGTCTGCCGTTTGGACCACTCGGCCATCCATGCTCATACAATGAGTGATGTGTTTCATACTTTATCAAGTTTATGTAAGCAATCCTCGTATCTCACAAAATATAACGAAAACAGTCGATTTAATTTTACAATTTACTCGATGTCAATACTATAAGTACTCCTATCAGTATGTCAGTTATGGCATCTTTAAACTTTAACAAGTTTAAACGTACGTTGTGGGAATTCACAGATCTACATTAAATTATTACTTAAAGAATGTTATCTTGAAAACGACGAGCTAAAACACACATTCAAATTGTTCCTCTTTACGAGGGGGCTGCCATCTTGTTTTCTAAAGTAGTTCCAAATCCAATATGACGGCCGCCTACGTACATCAGAGAGACGGTGTGGTGTAGCCCACTGTCCGATGCGTTCAGATTGCCCCTCGTAAATGTCCTCGTAAATTGCTCTCGCAATCTACGATTTCTTTATTGTACATTCGGTTTTCTTTGGGGTTATATTCAAACTGTCAACATCCGGTAGGTTGTTTACACCGTGTTGTTTTCGTAATGTGTTGCGGAAATTTGAGAAAAAGCACATATAACAAACATTGAACAGAGAGCGAGATGGCTCACACGGGATCAATAGACGATTTATTGCATAAATCAATCTTTCGTACCGTGTTACAGTGGAATAGTGTTGTTTTTCACTGTGTGCAAAGTCCATGAACTCACTGGAATTGTTACTAACGTCGTTAGTGGAAATGGAATTTAGAAATGTCTAATCATCATGCTGAATTATCAACAGCATCATTTCTGTGGAACACTGCGATATGCCTTATATAAGTGTTTCATAGTTATGGTGCTTTTAAAATAGTTCACTATCTGCCAAGATTGGAATGCTACTTGTATACAGGTAAAATAAATAATTGTGCAGTGTTTATTTTACTAACATATTGTAGTGAAATAAGGTCACTTCCAACAGCCTTGCTGTTGGGCTAGCTCTTTAGCGACGCGGTTAAACTGTCTGACTACCACTTTGGAGGTGGAAGGTTCAATGCCTGGCTTGAGCTCAGTATTTTCACATTAATGGCGACGAGGCAAAGGGCCATGTGGATGCAAGACATGCTGTAGCGAGCGTGTCTGGGCCTTGAAACATTAAAAGGGGGAGGAGTGTAGTGAAATAAGGTCACTAAGGCTGTTGGGCTAGCTCTTTAGCGACGCGGTTAAAGTGTCTGACTACCACTCTGGAGGTCGTGGGTTCAATCCCCGGCTTTTGCTCAGTATTTTCACATTAATATCATACACTATCACATATAAATATCTATTTAACTCTGTATTAAAGCTTGATTCCTGAAAAAGTATGATGCTTATCAAGACACTGGAGTCTATTTCCCGAGTAGAACCAATACTTTGTTTCATCAGAGATGATCTTTAGGACCCTCCCTAATTCCCTCATTGCCAGTGGTGATCAAAGTGGGACCTTCTGATAAAAGTAGCTAGACAGACACTATAATTATGTAATATTCCAGGGAAACCTTTTACCCGAGGTATTGTCATAGCCAGCTCGTCGGCCGCCGTCTGCCTTCCGCATCGTGCTAAAACTTTCGACATTTTGCTCTAAAATCAAAGTGCTTCCACCTGCAACTTTTTAACTTCATATGTAGATGCACCTTGATGAGTTCTACATGCCACACTCATTTTTGGGTAACAAGGTCAAAGGTGACTGTGACCTTAAAAAAAATCTGACAAGCTTTAATTTATATAAAAGTGCATATAATCATTGATGATTCTGTAACACATGTAGTTACATATTAAAACAGTTACACTATGTGTTACTCATTTTTTTGCTTCATAAAACATGGTTTATCTCAATTCACATCCAACTCTCTCAGTAACGCTTGATTGGTCATTGTCGGCTTGGGTACTTCTTACATGTACCTTGGGTACTCTTAAGTATACTTAAATGTACCCCGGGTCACCGATTACCCTAAAACGATATTGCTTATCTTCAACAAACTTATCTTTAAAAACAAACTGTATCAACATGCTTTTTGAGTAAGAGTTTTGATAATATAGAGGCCATTGTACAGAAAATTTGACATGAATGTGAACATAATTAATAAAAAAAAATTAGCAGACAACAACCGATTTAGGGTTAAAATTCCCGGGTATGTTTTAGTATATTACCCGTACCCGGGGTACATGTAAGTATACTTAAGAATACCAGCGGTACATGTAAGTAGTACCCGAGCTGTAAATGACCAATCAAGCCTCAGTAACTGTTCCTAAATTACAGTCACTATGTTGCCTTTTAAACTCCAACACAAAAAGGTCTTGACAAATGAAATGTAGAGTATTTGCACCATATTTGTCTGTGTTTAATGATCATGTAAATAAACTTGACATGCAGAAAAATAATATACTTTTAACATAATTTTTATGTCCCCCCACCACTATAGTGGGAGGCATATTGTTTTTGCCCTGTCTATCTGTTGGTTTGTCTGTCTGTTGGTTTGTTTGCTCCAACTTTAACATTTTGCCATAACTTTTTCAATATTGAAGCTAGCAACTTCATATTCGGCATGCATGTGTATCTCATGGAGCAGCACATTTTTAGTGGTGAAAGGTCAAGGTCATCCTTCAAGGTCAAAAGAAAAACAAGAAACCGTCAGAGACGGGTGATGCTCCCCAAAGGTTTTTATGGTCACAATATTGCACTATATATTCAGATAAAAGGAAACGTCTTGAGGGCACAGTAGTTGGGGGGACAAGAATATTTATATATAAAATTCCAAAGGGCCATAACTCTGTGAAAAATCATCCTACCAGAACCCGCTGATAATATGCACATCTCCTTTTGGTAGTGAAGCTTCCCATAAAGTTTCATTGAATTCCGGTCATTAGTTGCTGAGAAATAGCCCGGACAAAAATTGTACACGGACGGACAGACGAAGCGGCGACTATATGCTCCCCCAAAATATTTTGGGGGAGCATACAAAATCAAAGTGGCGCAGAAGGGGACATAGTGTTTCCGACAAACACATTTCTTGTTTTTCCTGCATGTTTCCTGCATACATTCATTTTTGTGTATTAAAAAAATTATTTCTCCTTGTGAAAAATGCACTTCATCAGAAAATAAGTAGGTAACCATAAGTGCATTTTAATTGTGTTTTAAGTATATTTTCAAATAATTTAATTAACTTTTTGGAATAAACAAAACTGAAAAAGTACACACAAGTGTATTAAATTTGCATTAATTACATTTTCATATACATACATGTACCAACGCCTATTTATGAGCAGTAGTCCTAAAATGGTTTACTTATGGTTGACAAAATGCATTTTGTATTGCTATTATTTCAAAATATAGCTACCCATCCAGTTCAATATAAAACTGTAATGTTAAATTATACACAGTTACACTATGTGAAGTTGGAATATAACATATTTTCAACAATTATAATGTGCTTTTTTTCCTATTGTGTTTATTTATTTGACAAAATTATTATCCTAGAATAATGAAGAAATACTGGAATCTCAAATTGTGTCATATCATTGTTTCTAATATCTGCATCAGCAGTAACCCTTCTGAAAATGAAATGTGCTTTTTACCAAAATGCACTTAAAAAATTGCATTTTAACTGCACTTGTTTAAGCGAATTGTCTGCATTTTCTAAAGAGTACACTTTATTGCATTAATTAATTTGAAACAGATGAAGCCTTTTTTCATGTTCTTTAAATTCGGAAGTGTATTTTTCTTTTTTTTATAAATAATCCACTTTTTCTTAGACAGTGGAGTTTTAAGTACATCGTTTTAATTTATAAAATGTTTAAAGTGTATCTTTTCTAGGTTAGGACATATTTTTACTTTAGAAACAAAATAACTCATTCTTAAAAGCAATATTAGGTGTTTGCTAAAATTTAAATTAGTAACAAAGTATTTTTTCCATTGGGGCCATACAATCAAAATGTTCACCATGAAAATGCTGACAACTTCAAACATCATTCTTTTTAAGCACAAATGTAAGCGCTTCTTCTGCGTTCTCTGTATTGCAATCCACTTTATAATTTAAAGTGTCTTTAATTACATGTTGAACAAAAAGATTGTGAAGTAAGAAGCTAAAGTGACATTATCCAAGAAGCTTCTTCTCTTAAAGATTCACTAACACAACATCGAGTTGAAACAGTTTTAACAACTTTATTCGCAACAACAGTAAATATTTGTAGTGGTTATAACAGTGACCCAAAGAAATATAATTTATATGATTAAAAAAAAATCTGACGACATATGTGAAGGATTATCTGTGGAAAATATAGGGATATGGAGAAGCTGTACACACAATTTAAGTGGAACATTTTAAGTACAAAAGGGGCATTATTAAGCTAAATGCAGGTCAGAGATAAGCAACTTGGTCAGTGACCTCACAATGACATAATGACCCTGAATACATAAGTGCTTTTAATGAAAATATGTAATAGAAACAGTGATATAAGGATGTTGCATGTTTACCATAATTTTATACACAGCTTATCATTCAAGGTATTGTCGAGCTAAAATTAAATATATATTTTACATTTAAGTTCGAATAAAAAAATACACATTTTTTTCTTCAAGAGTTCCTGCTGTGTTCAAGAGCATGTGTGTAATATAACGTATTCAGTATTATGGGTATGAGAGTCCCATCCACTGCTCCCGGGCCTTGTGGCAGAATCCAACCTTCATGCAAGTTTGTTGTTGTACACAGACTGGAAACCTATGGAATGTATCAGGTGTTTAAAATTAACAGTACATGATAAAGCATTTATATACATGATTTGATTAACTGTGTTTAAATTTTCATTTAATTACTGTGCTCAAGTTTTCATCATCTATTGATTTTTTTATTCACATATAGTTTATGTATCAAATAAAAAAAACAAATGAGGAATAAAAAAAGATGAAAAGTAAATAAATTATGATTGTACCATCCCTGTAAAATGAAAAATAATTTTAACTTTAATTATTTGACCAAAAATCTATATGAGATTTTATCACATGCTATACCCTGTTACACACGTGTAATATACTTTTTAAGCGTTTTCATTAGCTTAGTTTTCGTTTATTGACCAATCGCATTTTGTTATTTCACCAAAATGACGTTGCAACGTCAAATGATGCCACGAAATGTAAACATCATTTGGGATTTATCATTATGTTTGCGTTAATATTTATTTAATTTGCTCATTTAAAAGCATGTGATAAAAAAGATCTCACACTCGTTGTCATATCATACATGTACCATATTTTATTAAACTCGTCCAGGAAATTCATTAGTAAGCTCGCCAAAGGCTCGTTTACATACAAAATTCCTTAACTCGTTTAATGAAATATGGTATGATATGACAACTCGTGCCAGATCCTATATGTAAGACATGATGTATTTAAATAAATAACATTTTTTCTACAACAGTTTAAAATCATGATTGAGTAATTGATTATAGAAATAAAGACATTTACCGATCATATGTTTGCTGATTGAACTCCTGAAGGCATGTCAATTAACGAAAGATGATCTGCTGATTCCATGAAGATCTGCCAGCTTGGAATAGATGTTTCCTTTGGCCAAAAATCTTTAACTGATGTCAGTGATGAGTACCTGTTGGTGTAGTACAATATGAAAAAGTGAATAATACTAGTCTTCTAATGTAATGAAAATACTATAATATGTTACTGTTGTGTATGTGTGTTCAAGAACAACAAGATATTTTGATAACTCAGTAACTGATTTGTTATTTCATGATGATCATCACTTTGGTGTTTTGTGGTTGAAGGTTTGATACACATGTAGGCTAACAGTTGCCTAACTGGGCACATTTTACAATCCAACATAATTTAGCAATGCATGTATCGTTCTGACAGAATATTAAATAAACATAATACAAAGAAAAGGAATAGATTGTAACGAGTTATATAGCGTTGATAAACATTTACCAATAAAAAACAAGGCTCCATTGAGTACTTATCCGAACAAAAAAACTTCCGAAATCACATGCAAATTGCAATGGAGATAAAAGCTTACAGCAAAATTAATCATTGCACAATAATTTGAGCGGCGGGAAGCGCATATACTTCAACTGCTGTTGAACAATATAATTGAAACCACACATAATAAACACATAGGGTTTTCACGTATGATAAATTGCAATTTATTTTGATTTATTCATCCTTATCGAATATAAACAAAGGGCAGTAACTGACATATTGATTCCAACGTTAAATATTTTGCAGAAAGTAATCAAGGGATAAAAAACAACATGTTTACTTCCTCTGTATTGTCGTCGATAAAAAGACGGAGCCAAAAGCTTCTTATTCGGCGTCTATATGCACAACATACGCGGCGTCCATTTTGTTTTCGACGTAACTACGACTGCTTCTTACGTCTCGTAGACTTACGAGAGAATTCTACGATATCGTAAGTTGCGAAAGTTTATTGAAACGCAAAATGGCAAGCTGCGATAATCGCAACTGGTTTACGAGTCGTAACATACTTACGAGAGCTTATTGAAACGGTCCCCAGGTACATTTCAATCAGTTCTCCAGTTTGGTTAGCTCATGGGACGGAGAGAGTTGTCGCTGTTCCTATTGCATGGATCCAACATACAGTAGTTGCTAAACATAGTCGCTAAAATTTGCTTTTGTTGCTTGCTTGCTTTATGCTATCACACACAATATGTTATATGCTTTTTCATGCAAATAATTATTATTAAATATGTAGGTTGCTAAAATTGACCTTTTTGTTGCTTGCCTGTTTAATGATTCATGCTTTTTGTGCTTGCTTGTTTTATGTCTCATGCATACTGTGATATTTGCTTTTTCTTTCATGTAAGGAAAATAATTATTAAACATATAAATAAATCAGTATTATTATTCATATTAAGTAAAATTTACTTTCATCATAATTTTATATGTTTTTCATGCACACTGTGATATATGTTTGTTTTATTAAATATGTAAGTTGCTATAATTGGCTTTCTGCTGCTTGCTTGTCTTTATGATCATGCTTTTTGAGCTTGCTTGTTTAATGTCTCTTGCATACTGTGATATGTGTTTTTTCTTTCATGTAGGAAAAATTATTAAACATATAAGTATATCAATATTATTATTAATATTAAGTAAAACATTTTAGTACAATTTTTACAGTGATATGCTTCTTTAATTTGCAAAATATTGAGAGTAAGGTTGGTTTTCAAGTTGATTTTTCTAAAAATAATCAGAATATGTATGTTTAGATCGTGAAAATGCTTTAACACAGGTGGTCGATTTTTTACTTACAGGCCGGAATTACGTACACGACCAGTAACATTCCCAATGTTTTTTTTTTAGATCAACATTTAGTTAATCTCCTATTCAACTCTACAAGTAACACTTTATCAAATTACTTAATATTTAAAACACTTATATTCTCATTTTTGAAGCATTTGTTAGCAAAAAAGCAACAACACTAATTTTCCAATTTTGGTCAAAACGCCGCGATTTTTCCAAATCCAAAGGGACCCGGCCCCGTTCCCAAAATGGTTAAAACACACACTGATATATGACCATGAATCATTATGGAAATATTTGATTATTCTTTGGTCTTTAATTATTTTTTTGCTTTATTCAAATGTTTATCATCTGTAAATATCGAAACAATCGATTGTGGTGATAGTGTCAAATCGCTATCTTGAAAGTATGGTGTCTTCTTGAGCCGTGGATTCTTATTGTATGTCCTAATTTCAAGATTTGCATGCTATAAATAGCTTTAAAACTAACATTGCGGGTGATATGTCTCTTTTACTGTGATACAGTTCATTTAACTTTAAATAGATCTTATCACGTTTTGGTAAATTGACAAAACTGAAAAAAGTTGTATCGGATTTGCAAATTTTCGTTTAAGTTATGTTATTGTGAGGAAACAGTATTACTAAACATTTACCATGGTCTAATATAGCCATTATATGCATCTTTTAACGATTTAAAAATTATAAAGCGTTGCAACGCGAAACGATTGTATAATTTGGAGAGTTCTGTTGTTGTCGTTTAATTTTGTGAAACTACGAAGATTTCGTATATTAGGTATAAAATACGTCAACCATTTATACTTGGCAGAATAGTCGAGCTGGCTAATGCGTTTTTACTCCAGGACTAAGGGGGTCACTGGTTCGAGCCCTGCTGCGGGCTACTTTTTTTAAGAATTTAATTCTGGATTTTTAACTGGGGCTTTTAAGATCCAATGTTTACATTTATCAATATAAAGCATTTAATGACTCACTTCAAAACATGCCAAAATCTGTGAAAAGGCCCCTTTAACATGATAACTACTCCAATAAATATGAGGTCGATATACATGGACTAAACGGTATATTACATCTAATTATTTGGACTATAATGATATCAACTACTTAAATAGAAAGAAGAAAGAATTCATACAAACCAGTAATTTGAGTAAAGAGTTTGTAAATATTGTTGTATTTCAGGACAGCTTGGTGGTATGCAAATCCCATATGACATGTTGATATCGGGTATCATAGCCATTCAATAAGTCGCAAAATGCTCGAACAATATTTATAAAGCAAAATGTGACTTAAATTGATAACTAAAAATACCAGTATCATCAGTATGCCAGTTTTGCCTTGTCAAGCTCTCGAGACCCAGAAAGTGCTTCATTCACATCGAATATATCTTTCGAATTCCATTTATTGTTGCATTAGTAAATAGCGAAACAAGCCGATTTAAGCTGGAAGAAAGTTTTGACACGAGTGTTATCAAGTATCTCATGGGCGAAGCCATTGTTGTAGAAAGTGATTCATTCACATCGAATATATCCTTCGAATTTCATCCACTGTTGTCATTAGCGGAGATTTATTGAATAAATAATTCATATATCATAAATGACAGCTTCTAAATAGCGAAACAAGCCAATTTATGCTGTAAGAAAGTTTTGACACGAGACTCTCATGGGGGCGGCCATTGTTGAATGTTGAAACACGAACGACAACTCTGCTAGGAGAATGTTATCAATGAAAATCAACGAGATCGAGGTATTTCGATTAGAAAAACCGATTTATCTCAATCGGACTGGCTCGGTCTTTTACATAGGTCGCCATTGTGAAGAATTTGTTGATGGTATACCTTAGACGATGCTGCAACAGCATCGTCAAAAAGGGTAATTAAACACTGGGCTTATAAAAATTTAAACGATGACATTAATCGATTATAATTACCAGCTTTTTATTGTTGTACTGTGTATATGATGATGGTATCGAAAGTGATTGCAGAGATTCTAATATACACTATTTCAATTAATGCTATTTTCAGACGTCCGGTCCCTTTGCCGTTTGTTATCGTTCATAAAATATATAATACTGTTGAAAGTCAATATGAACCCTAAGCTTGCAATATTTTAAATAATTTAAACAATTTACCTTGAACTTGTATTAAGTTGGCACTTTGATGTCCGGTGTAGAAACTTTTAATACTTAGTTCTGTTTAGTTTCGTCTAACTTACGAAATTATGTATTTTAATGACAGAATCTCTCATAAATGTTTTTAGTGCAGAAATTGTAATTTTAAGTATCGATTTCTCGCTTCAATTTTTATATTTTGTTAAATTATTTGCGTTTAAATTTGATTGTTTGTTGCTTCCTTGCGAACTATTTTCTATGTGTAAATATGCATAGACGCTAGTGGGTGTAATCAGGTTGCTACAAATTTGCATATTTTACTACCGTATCTACATCAATGAAAATTAGCGGTTGTTTGTTTTTGTATGTTTTGTAAATATTTTCTAAAACGGGTTCAGCTTCGTATGTTAAACATAATATGAACTTATTTATTCATTTGTGAATAAAATCGCAATATGGATTATTTAAAATCAAATCTGAATTCTCTAGCGCGTTAATTGTCTCTTGGGGGTGAATTGTCTTGGGGTTGCTATTAACGCTATTAACGCTTCCGGTCAAGCCACTATTTTATAGCGATTGCGCAATAAAAAACACCACTTTTTCGTGATTTAATCAAAAACTAGATTTTTCCAAGACATAACGAATACGCAAACAAGTAGATCGCATTCTGGTCCATCGTTCAATTGAACGTCGCCAAATGATGACGTCAATATAGCACTCACTCCATATTGAGGAGCCGGTGCAAACACAACATGTATGAAATGTTATTGTTCAATTTGAAACACGTTTGAGTCTAGTTCTGAGAAAACTGGCCTTAAGGTATATGTGCAAAGTGTTGTCACATATTGGCCTGTGTTGTGTGCACATGCTAATAAGGGACAACACATTCTGCCTAAAGAAGATTTTTGCTTAGACGAGACTTTCTCTAGATGAAAAAATTCCATTTAAGCCGAAAATGTTGTCCCACATCAGCCTGTTTGGACTGAACAAGCTAATGTGGGACGACACTATTCCCTCATGCATTAAGCCCAGTTTTCCCAGAGTGAGGCTCCATTAAACATGAATTCACACGAAGACTGTATCATTGGTCTAAGATAGTGGAACTGCTGAAGCGGCAAATTTAATTTAAGGGCCATAACTCAACAATTGTGTTCCTAATTTAACTAGTTATTAAATTTGGTTAAGATTTAATATAAAAAACTTTCTGATGAAGTATGATGATTGGATGGAAAGATGTCAGATTTTGAAAAGAGAAATTGCTAAAATTACAGACCGAAAAGACAATTCATGGTGCTATAAATTATCAAACTATCACCAAACTAACTAGCCAGGGATATATTTAATTAAACATCAAACCACAAATTGAAGTTTTGATGCAAGTTTTGACAAGTGTCATTGTTACGCCCCAACTATATAATTAGTTTATTTTAGTAATTCTAATGTTTTCAGTCCATACATGCACATGCTGATTATTTTAGGAAGAAATCAATTGTTAAGGTTAATTTGATTTACTAAAAGATTTAGTCAGCTTATCATTTGTCATAACACCCGCTTCACGCAAAAATGGATCTTATGAGATAAGAAGCTACAGAAAAGCCTGTGCAAGGTTTCCTGGTCTCATTAAGGGACCCGGTTTATGCTGGCTGCATATGGCATACGACCCAAAAGACCCATTTCTAAACCCTGTTCGAATCAGGAGCCAAGTGAAATTGCTTTATGCAACCAGCAAAAAACAGATCAGCCTGTGAGTTACTCGCAGGCTGTTCATATTTTATGCTGTTTACTGCTCATCAGCATCTAATGGTTGGATATGAAGCCTTTAAAACTTGAAACTGGTCAGAAAGGCCTTTACTTAATTATATTGATTTTTTAAGGGCAGTTGGTTTTTTACTGTTTGGGAATGGGGCCTGGTCGCTTTGAATTTTGAGCAATCATGGCGTTTTGACTAAAATTGGGAGATTAGTGTTGTTGTTGTTTTAAACCTTTAAATGGGAATTTGTATGTTCCATTTGGGAAAAAAACATAACTTTTTCCATTGGGAATGAGGCCATATACCGGCCCCGAGTTTAAGAGAAAAAACACTGAAGCCCAGTGGGCATCCAATGTTGCTGCAACGTTGTATTAAGGTTGCATTAGAACGTTGCAGTTTGGTTGTACGAAGGGTCCAAAAGAAAGTTTTCCCGACGTTTTTTCCAAACGTTGCTGCAACGTTTTTTTTCCAAACGTTGCTGCAACGTTGTATTTAGGTCGCATTAAAACGCAATATTTTTAAATTCTATTTGTTTTTTAATAATATAAAAATTTTAAACTATTTACTGCCAACCGTTCTTTCGATTATTATCGGCAGTTATGGAACATTATGCGTTCGTTTCATACAAACAACCGTTATTTGATGTCTAGAGAAAGTTACCTGAAACGCTCACCGAGTGGGAATCGAACCCACCAACTCCCGATCACTAGACAGATACCTCATCCACTACATCACGGCGACTGTTGAATGTTACAGACAAAAATGTTGACTATTAATTTTTGGTTGAAACTTTGAAACTAGATACTACCATTTTAATGCATAACACAACTTAAGCAATATATTTTATCCGGCGATTTTGAGTTAAAGTTTATATTTAGCATCGTAAAGTTTAAGCAACTGATTTGTAAAATTTTAAAAAAATAATTTCTAAAATGTACAAGAAATCATATGCATAAACTGCATTATTATAAAGTACGATTCCTACTCGGGGAGCGTTTCATTATCCCCTCTGTAGACACCAAGTACTGGTTCTTTCTAAGAAACGGACTCGACAGTGTGCATATCTGCCGATAATACTCGAAAAAGCGGTTGGCAGTAAATAGTTTGTTTATTTTTTTTATATTATTTAAAAAAAGAAATACTACGTTTGAATGCAACCTAAATACAACGTTGCAGCAACGTTAGAAAAAAACGTTGAAGCAACGTTGGAAAAAAAACGTCGGGAAAACTTTCATATAGACCATTGGTACAACAAAACTGCAACGTTCGAATGCAACCTAAATACAACGTTGCAGAAACGTTGGATATTGTGACAACCAAACTGCAACGTTTGAATGCAACCTAAATACAACGTTACCGCAACGTTGGAAAAAAAAGTTGCAGCAACGTTGGAAAAAAAACGTCGGGAAAACTTTCATATAGACCATTGGTACAACCAAACTGCAACGTTCGAATGCAACCTAAATACAACGTTGCAGCAACATTGGATATTGTGACAACCAAACTGCAACGTTTGAATGCAACCTAAATACAACGTTGCAGCAACGTTGGAAAAAACGTTGCAGCAACGTTGGAAAAAAACGTCGGGAAAACTTTCATATAGACCATGGGTACAACCAAACTGCAACGATCAAATGCAACCTAAATACAACGTTGCAGCAACGTTGGATGCCCAATGGGAAACTGCAACGTTTGAATGCAACCTAAATACATCGTTGCAGCAACGTTGGAAAAAAACGTTGCAGCAACGTTGGAAAAAAACGTCGGGAAAACATTCATATACACCATTGTGACAACCAAACTGCAACGTTTGATGAAACGTCCGAGTAATGTTTTGTATGCAACGTTGTGGCAACGTTCGGTAAGGGTTGCCGACGTTGCGACCTAAATATTACGTTGCAGAAACGTTCGCACAACGTTTGATGCCCACTGGGAGGGACTACAAACACGTCAAAGTGTGTATATGAGTGGTAAAGGACTTAAGTGCCGTACCGACTGTTAAACTTGTCTGGCTTTTCCTCCCTAGCTTGATGGAAGTCTAGTGATATGTCTGCATCAATGCCTATGCCAAAGTAGTTGTTCATGACAAATATGGTGGTGGTGTCCTCATTCGTGTTTGCAGAGTTGGTATCGTTCGCTATCGCCACATTGACATCGTCCTGTTCCTTCTCATTGGGATGGAATATAACAGTCCAACTGGCATGAAAGAAAATATTTAATTTATTGTAAAGTAGATCTTTGGGATGGAATATAACAGTCAAACTGGCATAGAAGAAAAGATATAATTCAATGTAAAGTAGATCTTTGGGATGGAATATAACAGTCCAACTTGCATGGAAGAATATATTTAATTTATTGTAAAGTAGATCTTTGGGATGGAATATAAAGGTCCAACTTGCATAGAAGAAAAGATATAAATGAATGTAAGAAAAGATAAAAAAAAAACAAAGAGTAGAACATTATGCCGTGTATATTAAGGCATGAAATGCATGGTGACCTATTAATGGCTCATTTACAATTACCAGACCACAAGGCATTAGAGTAAAGGCATGTTTTTTCACGAGAACAATTTTTTTCTCACTAATTATTTTTTACATTAGCCAAAGTAGCCCCCCTAACAGTACAAGTTTACATTTATTAATTTTATTTTAATGGGGAAGGGGGATTTTTATCAATTTGGAGGGAAAGGGGCTGAAAAAATGGACCAAACCATGCTCTTGTTATGTTCATTTGAATGAACAATTCATCTGGGACTTTTTACTGTCGAATACTGAACAAAAATTAAATTAAAGCATCGACTTAACTAATTTATATCATCATTTTTTTTCTATATCCCATATCTCATCCATCATTTTCTCTTTCCTGTTACAAGCAAACAACAATAAAGCTAGTATACCGGTCCAGTTTGATGTCCGCTGCATCAATGACATCTCGAAGGTAGCTGAAAGGGTCCTCCCCTCCCGTATAGCCTGGTCCCCACCTTAGAACTCTCGCCAGGTCATTACCTGTCAACACACACATGCTAGATCATTACCTAAAAAACTTTCTGCCTAAACTGGTTTTTTGCTAAGAAGAGAATTTCTTTAAAAAAATCATCATAAAAACGAAAAATGTCATTCCTAATTAGCCTGTCATAAGCACAGGCTAATCTGTGACAACACTTTACACCCTTGCATTTAACCCCCTTTTCAGAGAGCACAGTCAATATGCTTCAAAATGAATCAAACAAGACTATTGCCAAGCAATAAAAGTCCCCTACCTACCCAGGATCCGCCATTTTCAGCAATATTTGTAGTCTATTTGTTGGCATAGCAACCAGAATTTTTGACGTAGGAACAAAATAAAATGACGTGCATTATTGCCATCTATCCATGTTTCAAGTTTCATGAAAAAATATGAAGAACTATTAAAGTTATCACAGGTTCCACCATTTTCAGCAATATTTGAAGTCTATTTGCTGCCATAGCAACCAGAATTCTTGGCGTAGGAACAAAATGAAATGGCTTGCATAATCTCCATATTGCTATCTGTCCAGGTTTCAAGTTTCATGAATATGAAGAACTTTTAAATTTATCGCAGGATCCAGAAAAGTGTCACAGACAGACACAAAGAGCGCAAACCATAAGTCCCTCTACGGTTTCACCGGTAGGAGACATAAAATCCAGATCTTATACATACCTGTACCAAGGGGCAGAATGGAGAGCGGTGGTGACTGACAGATGGCGTCCTGGCCCACATTGTCAAGACACAAGAGCACCCAACCCACAGTGCCGTCCCCACCACAGGCTAGGATCTTGTAGTAGGGGACATTTCCCAACACATATAAACTGGAATACACGCGTGAAACTGGGAATATGCACAGGCATCGTAAAGAATACATGAACTGTAAAAACTTCCTCCAAGCCTTACAAAGTGAGCCTATTTCTGGAAAGTTCTGGGAAAACTGGGCTTAATGCATGAGAGTATCCCAGATTAGCCTGTGCTGGCCGCAGAGGCTAATCAGGGACAACACTTTGCATCTAAACTTAATTTTTGCTAAACAAGAAACATCCTTAAAAGAAAAAACAATAAAAGCAGAAATTGACGTCTCTCATTAGCCTGTGAGAACTGCACAGGCTAATCTGGGACAATATGCACATGCATTCAAGCCCGTTTTCCTAGAGAAAGGCTCATATAGACTGGTTATGTAATGGTAAATAATACATGAACTGAGAAAAATTCCTTAATGCAGGAACAAATGATCATACTTCTTTTCTTACGGAAACATACACTCACCATTGACAAGTCTGACGATGAGAAGTTACGGGGCATTCTCAAAGAAGGAATGAAGTAAGTGACAAATTAGTAAATCACAGCACAAACTCCAATAGTCCGCAACAATCATGCTTGACAGATTACATATGGGCCGTGCTCTGTGATGAAGGGGTTTAATGCATACACATGTGCGTAAAATGTCGACCCAGATTAGTCTGTGCAGACTGAATAGGCAAATCAGGGATGACACTTTATGCCAAAACTGGATTTTTGCTTACAGGAGACTTTCTGAAAATAATAATAAAATAAAAGCGGAAAGTGTCGTTCCTGGTTATTCTGTGCAGACTGCACTGGCGAATCTGAAACGACACTTTACGCACATACATTACTCCCTTTTCACAGATCATTACCCATATACATGACCTAGTGACAAAAGTGGTACCATCCTCATGATGGAAAGCTAACAGATCTAAATAAGAATGAAACTCACAAATATCAATGGTCAACTATTCTCGAGATGGAAACTAACAAATATGATATTAAGTGGCAAGAAAAACAGTAAAGTTTTTTTCTGGGAGCGTATCTTGTAATAATCCACCATAATGATTCTCAAGATTGCACACTAATAAATATTGGACTGAATGCCATAAATAAGCAATTTTATAAAGGCACATACCCTGGTAATGATCAACAATTCTCAAGATTGAACTCTTAGCAGACACAAATTATCAACTGCATAAAAGACAAATACCCTTGTAATGGTCCACCGTTCTCAAAATTGGACTCTTTAACAGACACAAGACTGACTGCCATAAATTATCAACTGTATTAAAGGCGCATACCCTGGTAATGATCCACCATTCTCAAGATTGGACTTTTAACAGACACAAGACGGACTGTCATAAATTATCAACTGCAATAAAGGCACCTACCCTGGTAAGGGTCCACCATTCTCAAAATTTAACTCTTAACAAACACAAGACTGAATGCCATAAATTATCAACTGTATTAAAGGCACATACCCTGGTAATGGTCCACCATTCTAAAGATTGAACTCTTAACAGACAAAAGATGGAATGCCATAAATTATCAACTGTATTAAAGGCGCATACCCTGGTAATGGTCCACCATTCTCAAGATTGAAGACTTGGTGTGGGTTAAGGAGTTTTCTGAAGGAGGTGGTCAGGTTGAGGCCCTGGCACCCCCCACTCTTCACGTTCACAAACACAAGCAGGGGGGTGGTGTTCTCAGGGATCATGTGAGGCTGAAACACACAGACAAGACAGGCTAATCAGGGACGACACTTTCCGCCTAAATTGGATTTTTGCTTTAAAGAGACTTCATTTAAACGAACAATGTCATAAAAGTGGAAAGTGTCGTCCCTGATTAGCCTGTGCAGGCTGCACAGGCTAATCTGGGACGACACTTTACGCACAAACATTATGCCCAGTTTTCTCAGGACGCGACTCATTTGAGGTCACAGTTATCCCCTTCCCACTCAGAGGTAAAGTGGAAATGGCTATATGCAACCAAAAATACTATCAGAACAGGCTGCGAGATTCAGGTTTTATGCTGTTTGCTGCTTATTAGTATCTTGGTAGGGGGGAGTAAATGACTGAAGTCACGTCATGTTTTGTGGTCTCATTAGCAGACAGGGTACCTCTTGACTGGCTGTGCAGATTCTAGTCTGGAGATATAATGGCCGCAAATGGCATAAGACACATTTTTTGCAAGAAACGGCTAATATGTATAAAGGCAGACTTGCAACATTTTCAGGCACTCAAGCTGAGACCTCTGGGTTGTTATGCCAAACTGTTTATTTCAATTACTGAAGCTGAACAGTGCAAGTTAGAAGGTCTTCTGGGGAAGCATGTTTGGTATGACTGTTAATTTGTGTTTCCAGGGATCATGGGAAGCTGAAAACAAACAAATGGCATTGTCATTTTGCTATATATATTGCTACAATATTGTGGGGTTAATTATTTTATTAGGAAAATTTAGGAGACCCTGGAATAATCAATGCAAAGCAAATAAGCCTGGCTATGAGAAAACTGGGCTTAATCCATTTGTCAACACAGGACAAATCAGAGACAACACTTTAAGCCTAAACTGGATCTTTCTTAAGAAGAGCATTCCTTTAAACGAAAAAATCCATAAAAGCAGAAAGTGCCATTCCTGATAAGCCTAGGCTGACTGCACAGGCTAATCTGTGACGATACTTAAAGCAAATGCATTAAGCCCAGTTTTCCCAGACCACGGCTCATTACCTCCTAGCCACTTACTTGTATATTGGGTAATAACAGTACAAGTAGGTGTTTATCATCAAAAACAGCATCCTTTAAAATGTTGAACACTCTGGCGGCCTTGTCCGCAGATGAGAAGTCCAGAACCAGGACACCGTTCTCATAGTATATCACATCAAAGCGAACCCATTTGTTCTCTGAAATACAGTACTCATAGTATATCATATCATATTATATCAAAGCACACCCATTTGTTTTTTTTTTTTTTTTTTTTTTTTTGTTTTTGTTTTTTATTCAATATCATACATACAATGTAAACATATATATGATCATACAACATAGTGATTGTACAAAGCAATAAAGTTCAGACATGTTATACAAGATATGCTAATATAATATATATTTTTTTAGAGAGAAAAGAAAAGAACAACAGAGGAATAGTTATGAAAAATGATAAGTTGTGTAAAGGCGGAAGAAAGCATACTGGGCTTGTGTGTTTTGTTGTATATTCACAATGGTCTTGTCAGATTGAAAAAAAAAATAATAATAAAAAAAAAAAAAAAACTATTTTAGAGAGATAAACTAGCATTAGAGTGAAATGTATATAAGTGGACAAAACATTATGAGAATTTAATCCGATTCCATTTTTGTTCAAAGATTTGTAATGTGTCATTTCTGAGGGCTATTTCTTTCTCAATCTGGATTTTTAGTTTAAGACTATGGACAAAACAATTAAAATTTGGTACTTGTTTTTTGTACTTCATGTTTAAGATAAAATATTTCATCAATATAACCATAAAATTCACAATATTATTACAGTCTATTGATTTCAATGAGTTAATTCCGAAACTTACATTTAAGAAAGATAGTTTAACGTTTAGTTGATGTTGTTCAAGAAAAGATATTAATTGATTCCAAATAGGCTGGATGTGTTTGCACTCCCAGAAAAGATGTTCTATAGTTTCAATGTTTTCACTGCAGAAGTCACACAGATTTGAGTTAGATAATTTGCATTTAAAGAGATATTTATTTGTAGCTATAATTCTATGGATGTATTTATATTGAAAATTTCTCAGTGTGCTTTCAATAGTTGCTTTATATGGCATGGTAAATATGTGTTTCCAATTAAGTTCATTTTCTCCAAAAAGGGCTTGCCATTTAATTTGGATTTTGGAGTTTTCTGTAGGGTTTTTAATTTGTAGTGTGTAAAATATTTTATTTGTTTTGTTTTTTCTTCCAAGTATGTTTTCTACAAATGTTGTTTGAGTACATGGTGTATTATTTGTATTGATTTCAGATTTAATATGTATGGGTATGCTTTTGATTAGTGTGTAGTATTTCAGAAAATTATTTGAAGGTATTCCGTATATGTAGCATATATTATCAAAAGAGTAGAAATCCTTAATTCTGTAGTCATATAATTGGTCGACATATTTTATGCTTCGTTCAAACCAATCTTTATAGAAAAACGTCTTATTGTTTGAAGTTATGTCTTTATTGTTCCATAAAATAGTTTTACTGCTGTTTTGGGTTTCTAGATTATGAGTGACATCACTCCATGCTGATAGAACATCAGACAGAAATATGTTTTCGTTTGCAATTTCATGTAGGATAGTATTGTTGATGTTACATTCAAATAGTAAAGAGTCACCATATTTTTTTAGGATTTTCTGGTAGAATAGTTTCCATGTACTCGTATTGGTATTATCTAGGTATCTTTTAACCCAGCTGCATTTGATTGCATTCAAGAATGAGTCAATGTTCGTTAATTGGATACCTCCATTTTCTACAGATTGAATTAACTGAGTTCGTTTTATTTTGTCAGGCTTACCGTCCCATATGAAATTAAATATTGCTGATTTTATATCGTTAATAACATCATTTGGTGGATTTGGGAGGACTGTTAATACATAAATTAGTTTAGGAAGTGCAAACGTTTTCAATACTGTGTTTTTTCCGATTAGTGTAAGTTTACGGTGATGCCATGATTTTAAGCAGTTTTTAAAATTCTGTAATTTAGGTAGTATGTTTTTAAGAACTGTATACTTTTCATTATTTGTGAAAGTAATTCCTAACGTTGTGGCATCATCGGATGTCCAATGAAATTTCATTTCTTTTTTATATTGAACATTACTTTGTTTTAATTTACCTACTCGTAGCACAGTACATTTACTTTTGTTTAGTTTAAGACCTGATGTCATTCCGTAAAGGGTTAGCGATTCTATTAGGTTATGGAAAGAATCGTAATTGTCGTTTAAAAAATAAGTTGCATCGTCAGCAAATAGGGACTGTTTGATTTTTTCGTCGGGTTCTAGTGAAATGCCTTTTATGTGTTTATTTGATTGGATGTGATGTGATAGGTACTCGATGCAAATAATAAATAGCGATGATGAGAGTGGACATCCTTGTCGAACCCCTCGTTCGATGTTGAAACTTTTTGAAAAGAAGCCATTGTTTATGATTAAACTGTTAATATCAGTATAGAATAGTTTGACCCATTGAATGAGACTTTCACCAAAGTTCATATTTTCTAAGCAAGAGAACATAAATGAATGATCAAGCGAATCGAATGCCTTTTCGAAGTCTGCAAAGAATATTAGACCAGGATCATTTGAATTGTTGAAATAGTTGATGCATTCTTGGATAAGACGAACGTTTTCACCAATGTAACGTCCTTTTATGAAACCAGATTGAGATTTTGAAATGATTGATGGTAATATTTTTTTTATTCTGTTTGCTATGCTTTTAGTTGCAATTTTATAATCATTGTTTAGTAAACTAATTGGGCGCCAGTTCGATAAGGATTCTAAGTTTTTTCCAGGTTTTGGAATGAGTGATATTATACCTTGTTTTTGAAGCGTAGTTAGGTTTTCATTATTATATGAATAGTTTAGTGATTTAATTAAATGTGTTTTGATATCATTCCAAAATATTTTATAAAACTCAATGGTGATGCCATCAGATCCTGGACTTTTGTTATTTTGCATTTCTTTTAGTGCTAATCCACATTCATATTCATTTAGTAATCCGTCACACAATAGTTTTTCTTCTTGATTTAAAGCGTGATGTGTATTTTTAAAAAGAGTGTTATTTTCAACATTTTTTCGTTTATAGAGGGTTTCGAAAAATAAACGTTGTTCTTCTAGTATTTGAGTTCTGTTTGTTATATCTTTGCCATTGACTACTAATTTGTGTACAGTTTTTTGTTCGCTTCTACGTTTTTCAATGTTTGCGAAGTATTTTGTATTTTTTTCATTGTGTTCAACATGCTGTGCACGCGCTCTTAGTATTATTCCATTGAGATGTGTATGATAAATTTCATCTAATATTTGTTTTTTTAACGTTATTTCATTTTCAATGTCGGTGGTATCATTTGTGTTCGTTTGATGCAATTGTTTTTCAAGGGTTTCAATGGTTTTGATGGTTTCAGTTTCAAGTTTGTGTGTTTCTTTTTGTTTAAATGATGTGTATCTAATTGTTGTGTTGCGTATATTTCCTTTAATTACTTCCCATAAGGTATTTGGGTTTGCATCTTTATTATTTTGAACTGTATTTAATATTTCCTGTTTTATTTGTGTTTGATATTGTGTATCTAATAAGATGCTGTTGTTAATTTTAAAGTATCCTGGGCCTCTTTCAGGTTGTATATTATGCAGTTTAAGTTCAACTAGAGAGTGGTCAGTCATAAATCCTGGTTGTATGTTACATGTGTCAATAATGTTGCAAAGAGACTCAGATATTAAAAAATAGTCTAATCTACAAAATATTGTTGGTTTTGTGTTTGAGTGCCAGGTGAATTTTCTTTCGTTTGGATATATTGTACGCCAGATGTCTATCATATTGTAGTTTTCAATTATGTTATTTAAAATGTTTCTATTTTTAGGATGAGTATAAAGGTTGCCCTTCTTTTTATCTAATAATGGGTTAAGAACAGTATTGAAATCACCACCGACTATGATGTTTTTATCTTGATTATTATTTATAAAGGATTGTAGTGTTTCATAAAAAGTGGAATCATCTATGTTAGGGCCGTAAACGTTGATTAATGTTAATTGTGTTTCGTGTATTTTGATATCTATACTCGCTTGTCTGCCAATTATTATTTCGTTAAAACTATCGACTGTGATCCCAATATTATTTTTTATCAAAAAGGCCACGCCTTGTTTATTAGAATGTTGACCACTAAGATAGATGTCTCCGTCCCATTCATCTTTTAAGGTTTGTCTTAAAGTATGTGTCAAGTGACTTTCTTGTAATAGGATTATACTATATTTTTTTTCGTCTAACCATTTGAAGATTTTTATGCGTTTGTCTTTATTATTTAGCCCTTTTACATTTAAAGTACATATCTTAATCATTTAAAGAAGTGGAGGGTGATGTAAATGATACTTTGTGTATGCTTGTCCAGTTGGTCCCTATTTTAAAAAATGCCCAGTTGGTTTCTAGTATAAGACATAAGATATCATTACATACAAACGAAAAAAGAAAACAAAAAATATGGATACAAACAGCTGAATAGTCCATAAAAAAAGAAGCAAACAGAAATAATCACAAAAATGAGAAGAAAACAACAATAAACGATTTGTCTCCAATAGAGACCTACATAAGCGCACTTCCGTACACTGGAAATGCACAAATTATTTGAAATAGTGATCTGAGTATAAAAATATATATATAACACCGTAGATTTATGGTAACTTATAATTATAATAATATACCAATACAAAAACTACTAAATTGTGTGTGGATGGTGGTTCGGTGCGTGTGTGTGTGTGTTTGTGTGTGTGTGTGCGCGCGTGTTGCCCGCGTGTGTTATGCGCCTGTGTTGTGTATGTTCGTTGAAAGGAGTGTGCGCGCCGGTTCAGTTATGTGTGTGAATGCGCGCGTGTGTGTGTTTGCGCGTGTGTGTGCGTGTTTGTGTATGGTTTGTATGTGCGCGGCTGCGTGTGTGCGTGCACGTATTCGTGTATGCGTGCTCGTGTGTGTGTGTGTGCGGGCACGAGCGCGCGCGTATATGTATGTGTGCGTGTTCTGGTTGTGTAAAACGCGTGTGTGCGGGTGCGCGTGTGTATGTGTGTGTTTGTCTGCGGTTGAGTGCGCGCGTATGTTCATGTGTGTTTGTGAGCGTGTATGTGAGTGTATGTGTGTATACATGCATGTGTTCTGTCTTATTGTTTTGCACTGTGTGTACCTGTATCTCGTAAAAAAAACGTTGTAATAATTGATAACCTTAGGTTACAATAATGACTATAACATGACTATTACAATGACAAAATATGCATTCTTATACAAACATTTTGTGCTATTATTTGTCAAGAGGTTCACGACAGTTAAAAAGAACCTATGCACCTACTGTATTTGAAAATCATCTATTGATTATATATGTATATCTTTATTTATTGTTAAACACAATTAATGCAATCAGTACACGTTTTAATAAACTGTTGTCTACGAAACGTTTAACAAATATCAACATTACACGATATGTGCTAAGATCAAAGACATATACATGAAAACATTCGTATGTCCGTCGCATTGTCGATCTGAAATATACGAAAAACGAAACCTACTTAGATCGACTGACGGACATTCCCACGTTTTTGTTTGATAAGCAAACGTTTTATAAGCATTTTATACTTATAAAATGTAACTCCAGTATTTTCATTTTTACTGTATCTGGCCTGCAGTTAATCTAGTTCCGAAAACAAAATGAACTAGAGATACCACCAGATGTGTTTTTACTCATATAACAAAATTATGAGCGTCTTACTCTCAATAAATATTTTAATTTTTATTAACAAAAATGATTACAAAAATGTGTTGCCCTGTTTGGAAAGAGGTTAATTGACAACATAAGTGATGTGGATTTGTAGAGCAAATACAATATACTGAAAATTACACAAATTATATAAAACACATATTTTCTGTATTTTATATAACACATATATTCTACGCACCGCATGCTATGTACATAAATATAGGAATAGATACATATCCTCCTATCACAGCTCACGAGCGACATAAAAAAGCGCTTTTCCATACACTGGAAATACACAAAATAAAAAGTTTATATATAGCTCCGTAGATTGTATGTAACTTATAATAGTAGTAATGTAACAGTGAGAACTACAGAATTGTGTGGGGTGGTTCGGCGCGCGTGTGTTTGTGCGTGTGTGTGCGCGCATGTTGCGCGAGTATGTAGTGTGCGTGTGTTGTGCATGTACGTGTAAGGGTGTGTGTGCGCGGGTTCGTGCATGTGTGTGTATGCGCATGTGTGTGAATGTATGTGCGTGTGTGTGCGCGTGTGTGTATGTGTGCGTGTGTACGTGCGTGCGTGTGCGCGAGCGTGCATGCGTGTGTGTGCGTGTTCGTATGCGTGTGTGTGCGTGCGCGTGTGTTTGTGTGTCTGTAGTTGAGTGCGATTTTCTGTAACACCTATTCTAAGCAACGCCCGCTACATATATAAATATAGATATAGGTTAATATCTTTAAATATGCCACAGTTCATGCAAACATAAATACAAGTAAACAATGCAGACAATAATTATGTATATGATAAGCGAAAGTTAATTTTTTATAGATATAGATGAATACCATTATATCTTTTCAATGAGCTCGGTCAATGAACTCGGTCAGTGAATTCGGTCCATGGACAACAATGAACATAAACAACACAACACTGAGCTGGGACAAATGACAACACTGTCGCACAGTATTCTAAAGAAAACTATTTAAGCCACACATTTGTTCAGGACAATATAATTTCTCGATTGAACATTCAATAAATTTACACAAAACTGGTATGGAAATCTCTATACAAACACATTTTTCTAGAAACTGATATTTTAGTCAATAAGAGTACAGTGAATGAAGAATGTCATTCAATATTTAAACAGAACAGGCATTTAAAAACAACAACAAAAAACGTTTAGGAATCAATGAAAAATGATATTTAAGTCAATAAGAATACAGTGAATGAAGAATGTCATTCAATATTTAAACAAAATACGCATTTAAAAACAACAATAAAAAAACGATTATGAATCAATGAAAACCTTGCAGTAACGGACCAAATGTTGGATACCGTTTGAATGATGCAAAAAGCACATTTTTTTAAACCAGAAAAAGGCAAAATGTCAGAATTTCTTAACACTAAATGGAAATTACTTCCTGGTCGCAAAGTTATATTGCAAATCCGAATTAGGATACAAATGTAGATATACTAGCCATAGAGGTATATTAAACAATGTAAAATATACTTCAACAAGTAAATTTTATTTGAAATATTCTGTATATACATCAATTTTAGCAATCTAGAGGGAACTTGTTTTGTTTGGTTTGTTTATCTGATGAGTACTATGCCGTCCCGAACGAACGACAACTCTTGGTCAGTGTGAAAAGGTTACAACATACCAATATATACACAAAAAACTTTCACATTGAAAAATGATGCTATATTGTGTATTACATACAGAATTATGAATACCTGTTGATACTTGATTATGCATGAAGTTTTTGTATATTCTCGTGGTGGTTCCGTATGTTGTTATGCGTGTCTTACATAATGCGTGTCCTAATTGACGCTTTTGCGCGCATGTGCGCAAAGGCGGCTGTTAAGTGTGCGCGTGTGAGAGTGAGTTTGCGTGTAAGTGTGAGTGTGCGACTGCGTGCGCGTACGTACGTAAGTGCGTGTGTTTGTGTACGTGCGTGCGTGTCTGGGGGTTCATGCGTGCGGTTGTCCGTGAGTCTGTGTGTATGTGTTTTGTAAGTTACATGTCAGAGTAACAAAAACAACAGTAATTAAAAACACGTGTAATATATGCAACAGAACAACATTTCTGTTTCTGTTGGGGGAAAGAACGCACTGAGTATACAAAGGAAAGAATGCAAAGTCCGGGGCTGGGTTTATTGCCACAGTTCTATTGTTTATGTTTTGTTTGATAATCGTGAGGTGTTGCTATCTGACACTTTTCGGGCGTATGTTGTTCTGGTATCCCCATTGTTTTTGTTTGGCCATGGCTTTGCAAGCCATAGTTTGTACTTGTCAAAGGACACAAACTCGTTGCGGTCTTGTCCTCGGTATCGAACGAACAATTTTCCTTCGCGAGACCAGGCCCTCTCTACCAACGCGGGTTCTTTTAGACGCAATGATGATAAAACTTCCGCATTGATCTTTGTTAGGTCCTCATTAATGAAAACGCCCGTACCTTTAAGAAGCTTGGCACGTTGCATTATGTCGATTTTTGTTTGCCGCCTGACAAATTTCACGATTACCGGTCTGTTTTTATTCGGGGTATATTTTCCAAGACGATGGGCAACGTCGACGTCTTTACTTTCGAGTTTTAGGCCGAGCTTTTTACTTAGCAGCGATATCGTTTCGTCGGCCACAACCATCGATGTTTGTTGGTCAGAGTCATTGGCTAGACCAGAAATTCGGACACTGTTCCTTCGTCCGTATTGTTCCAGATCATTTTGACTGGAGTTGTGGATGCTTTCTGCGTCTTGCTGCGCTTTTTTCAGGGCATCAATTTCGCTCCTTTGTTCTTTAATTGTTCTTTTAAGGGCATCTATTTCGTTTTTGCTTTCGAACACGCTTCCCTCCATTACTTCTAGTTTTTTTAACACACTACCAAGGAACTTTTCTTTAATTTCCTCAAGTGTATCCTTTATTATTGTTTTAATAAATGATGTGTCATTTTTTGTCAGCATATGTGACAGTTTAGCACTAATTTCGTCTAAGCGTTTTTCTAATGGTGTTTCGGTATGCTCTGTCGTGGTTTTTGATGCACCGCTTTGTATAAAGTCCGTCATGCTTTTTTGATTTTGCTTCTCGTTTTCCGTTTTCGACTTTTTACTATTCTTTTTGTTCTGTTTGTTTAGTTTATTTGCGTCTGGTGTTTCGAACACATGCACGTCTATTAGGCTAGTATCGGCTGCATCGGCTGCGTTACTCTCACTTGCCGTGGATGAGTGTTGTCTTTTGCTCATTGTTGTATTGTTTATTATGTTATAAGGTAGAAATCCGAGTCTCTCTGTGGTCTTTATGAGTTTATAACGGTTTATTCAGAGTGATGCACTTTATTGTATTCAATTAGACGAATTAATCATGCGTGACGAATTCACAGCACATAACGGGTAACAGATAATAGGCTGTAAGGCTAGAACTTGTTTGTCACCTGTTGATAAGTTTTGTGATTGCTATATATAAATTTGATTATTTTGAATATTAAAATACCCCACCCGCGTGAATACAGAGCGGGAGGAAAATATATCTAGAAAAGTCATTTAAAGCACATTTAATAAAAGTTCTTTACTTGGCTCTCGTGCAATAGTCCATATTACTATAATCCATCCATTTGAAACACAGATTGCACTCAGATCACTCGCTTTTTATTTTATTTTATAGATCTCATTTTCGATGTACGTGTTGACATGTTAACCGGAAGTCACACATAAATCCGGAAGTCACACATAAATCTCTGAACAAAAAATCATAACAGAATTAGGGCACTCTTCACGTAGTGTAAATCATTAAGACAAAGCCATTTGTTCTCTGAAATACATAAGTATATCACATCAAAGCAAACCCATTTGTTCTTTGAAACAAGAGGGCCAAGATGGCCCTAGTTCGCTCACCTGAGAGGAGTCGTTTCATTCAATCTTTACCTAATGTCAAACATGACCTAGATATTGACCAGAAAAACATCCTGGTCAAGATTCATCATTTTTGAACAAAAACTCTGGCGTAGGGAGTGCTTTTGTTTTATTTGTAAGATTTGATATGGTGACCTTTATTTTGAGTTGACCCCCCTTACCAAACATCAAACTTTTCTTACAAGGATTTTGTATAATATAATGAAAATTCGGACAATCTAAGGGCAATAATTATGGCATTAATTATGTGATTTTGCTTATCATCAAACTTGACTGAGATCTTTCAGCAACTTTGATGAAGAATGCTTGAGAAATGTGAATGCTAGAGTGTTTACAAACCAAATGTGGACGGACGGACAGCGCACAAAGACCAATCCTAAAACCTCACCTGAGCAATCAGGTGAGCTAAAAAGTGTGTTTAACCGATCTGAGCCGTTTTCCAACTTGTTCAAGAAATCGATACAACCAATGTATTGACTAAGTTTCACGATGATTAGGCAAAAAATGTGACTTCTATAGTGTTCGATCACAAGGTTTCTCTCTATATAGTCACATAAGGAAAACTGCCCTACCCCCCTGGCAGCCATGTTTATTGACCCATCGGGACCATTTGCAAACTCATCTGAAATATATATAAAACTAATCTATTCACCAAGTTTCATGATGATTGGGCAAAAAATGTGACTTCTAGAGTGTTCACAATTTTTTTTTCACTATATACATATAAGAAAACTGCCCCCCCCCCCGGCAGCCATGTTATTCAACTGACCGGAACCATTTTCCAACTCAACTCTTGTATCAAAGAAACAAATGTTATGACCAAATTTCATGAAAACTGGGCAAAAAATGTGACTTCTAGAGTGTTCACATATTTTCACGATATACAAATAGAAAAAAATGCCCCGCCCACTGGCGGCCATGTTTTTTCACTGATCTGGACCATTTTCGAACTCGTCCGACATATCAATAAAACAAATGTTTTGATTAACTTTCATGATGATTGGGCAAAAATTTGTGACATCTAGAGTGTTAACAAGGTTTCTCTATAGCCATATAAGGAAAATTGCCCCGCCTACTGGCGGCCATGTTTTTCAATGGACCGGAACCATTTTTTAACTCAACCAACATATCATTAAGACAGACATATAGACAAAGTTACATGAAGATTGGGCATTAAATGTGACTTCTACAGTGTTTACAAGCTTTTTTTTGACCTAGTGACCTAGTTTTTGACCCAGCATGACCCAGTTTAAAACTCGATCGAGAAATCATTGGGACAAATCTTCTGACCAAGTTTCATGAAGATCGGACAAAAAATGTGGCCTCTAGAATGTTTAGGAACAAATGTGGACGGACGGACGACGGACAAAGACCAGTCACAAAAGATCACCTGAGCAATCAGGTGAGCTAAAAACAAGAGCTGTCACCATAGGATGACAAATGCCCCCTATAAACGCTTTGATAGAAGTTATAGCATTTTTCGAAACCTAAACGCGGACCCTAAGTTCAAGGTCAAGGTCACAGGGGTCAAAATTTGTGTGCGTATGGAAAGGCCTTGTCCATATAAACATGCATACCAAATATGAAGGTTATATCTCAAGGGACATAGAAGTTATGAGCATTTTTCGAAACCAAAACGCAGATTTCGAAACCTAAACGCGGACCCTAACTTCAAGGTAAAGGTCACACGGTAAAAAATGTGTGCGTATGGAAAGGCATTGTCCATATACACATGCATACCAAATATGAAGGTTATATCTCAAGAGACATATAAGTTATTAGCATTTTTGGAAACCTAAATGCAAAGTGTGACGGAAAGACGGACAGACAGACAGAAGTTATGAGCATTTTTCGAAACCTAAACACAGATTTCGAAACCTAAACGCGGACCCTAAGTTCAACGTCAAGGTCACAGTGGTAAAAAGTTTTGTGCGTATGGAAAGGCCTTGTCCATTTACATATGCATACCAAATATGAAGGTTATATCTCAAGGGACATAGAAGTTATGATCATTTTCGAAACCTAAACGCAGATTTCGAAACCGAAACGCGGACCCTAAGTTCAAGGTCAAGGTCACAGGGGAAAAAAAACTGTATGTATGGAAAGGCCTTGTCTATATACACATGCATACCAAATATGAAGGTTATATCTCAAGGGACATAGAAGTTATGAGCATTTTTCGAAACCTAAACACAGATTTTGAAACCTAAATGCGGACCCTATTTCAAGGTCAAGGTTACAGGGGTATAAAATTTTGTGCGTATGGAAAGGCCTTGTCCATATACACATGCATACCAAATATGAAGGTTATATCTCAAGGGACATAGAAATTATGAGCATTTTTCGAAACCTAATCACAGATTTCGAAACCTAAACGTGGACCCTAAGTTCAAGGTCAAGGTCACAGGGGTTAAAAATTGTGTGCGTTTGGAAAGGTTTGTCCATATACACATGCATACCAAATATGAAGGTTATATCTCAAGGGAAATAGAAGTAATGAGCATTTTTCGAAACCTAAACGCAGATTTCGAAACCTAAACGCGGACCCTAACTTCAAGGTAAAGGTCACACGGTAAAAAATTGTGTGCGTATGGAAAGGCATTGTCCATATACACATGCATACCAAATATGAAGGTTATATCTCAAGGGACATAGAAGTAATGAGCATTTTTCGAAACCTAAACGCAGATTTCGAAACCTAAACGCGGACCCTAAGTTCAAGGTCAAGGTCACAGGGATAAAAAAATTTTGTGCGCAAGGAAAGGCCTTGTCCATATACACATTCATACCAAATATGAAGGTTATATCTCAAGGGGCATAGAAGTTATTAGCATTTTTGGAAACCTAAATGCAAAGTGTGACGGAAAGACGGACAGACGGACAGACAGACAGACGGACGGACGGACAGTCCAATCACTATATGCCCCCTTTTCTTTGAAAGGGGGCATAATAACATCCAACCTCGAATAACAATTAACACATAAATGAAACACAACTACACTGTACTATTATGAAAACATTAATAATCAAAGGGGAGTAACTTCTGTAAACTTTAATGCAATATTTAGAAGAGTTGTCTCGCATGTTACATGACCTTAATTAATGATTGTTTGCAAGCCTTTTTACTATATAAATATAAGGAAAACTGCCCCGTCCCCCTGGCAACCATGTTTTTCAACTGACCGGAACCATTTCAAACTTAACTCACGTATCTAGGAAACAAAAGTTCTGACAAAATTTCATGAAAATTGGGCCAAAAATGTGACTTCTAGAGTGTTAACATGTTTTTACTATAGGCATATAGAGAAAAATGCCCCGCCCACTGGCGGCCATGTTTTTTCACTGATCTGGACCATTTTCGAACTCGTCCGAGAAATCAATAAAACCAATGTTTTGGCCAACTTTCATGATGATTGGGCAAAAATTGTGACTTCCAGAGTTTTTACAAGGTTTCTCTATAGCCAAATTAGGAAAACTGCCCTGCCCACTGGCGGTCATGTTTTTCAACGGACCGGAACCACTTTTGAACTCAACCAACATATCATTAAGACAAACATTTTGACAAAGTTACATGAAGATTGGGCATAAAATGTGACTTCTACAGTATTTACAATTTTTTTCTTTTTTTTGACCTAGTGACCTAGTTTTTGACCCGACACGACCCAGTTTCAAACTCGACTGAGATTTCATTGGGACAAAGCTTCTGACCAAGTTTCATAAAGATCGGACAATAAATGTGGCCTCTTGAGTGTTTATGAACAAATGTTAACGGACGGACGGACAGACGGACAGTCGTACGACAGACAAAGACCGGTCACAAAAGCTCCCCTGAGCAATCAGTTGAGCTAAAAACTAGGCACCAAATTGTTGGTTATCACATAAAGGAAACCCCATTTTTTGTTCTTTGAAAAAGCTAGGCACAATACATGTAGTAAATCACATCAAAACGAACCCTTTTGTTCTCAGAATAACAGAGCAGTACTAGGGCACCGTACATCATAGTAAATAACATCATAGCAAACCCTTCACTGAAGACTTGTATTCAAAATATTTTTTAAAACAAGAGCACCGCATAACGGGTGCCAACGCTCGGCTGCGGGTGCAGTTTTGAATGAAAGAAAGCTTGGCAGAAAGCTTCAGTGACCTTGACCTTTGACCTAGTGACCCAAAAATGGGTGTGGTGTGTAGAACTTATCAAGGTGCATCTACATATGAAGTTTCTAAGTTGTAGGTGGAAGCACTTTGATTTTAGAGCCAATGTAAAGGTTTTAGCACAACACGGATACGGCGGACGTTGGGCAACGAGCTGGCTATGACAATATCTTGAGTTTTCTCCGAAAACAGCCGAGCTAATAAAATCATAATTGTGTTCACATCAAAGACAAGCATTAAGGTCTGAAGGCGATTTTTTGAGGACCTTCAGTCTGAAAATCACAGCCTTTCCTTCGTAGTTTTGAAAGAAAATTAAAAGCATTTTAAGGCTAAATTTGAACTTTGACCTTTAAGTGTGACCTTGAACTTTAAGGGAAGGGATACACACCACGTAGTGTTATTCTGCTTATAATTTTTGCAAGTTTATTTTAAAATTCTTCAATAAATGGCAAAATGGTAGAGCCTGAAATTGTTGATCTGCTGCATGGCCAAATTAGACCTTTGACCTCTAATTGTGTGACCTTGACCTTAAGGTAGGGAGACATGTATTTCATGACACATCTTGTCTTATGAGAGTTTAGATTTGCGACATGATATTAAAAAAATCAACAATATATGACAAAGTTATGGATGGCACAGGAATGTTTGGACAAAGCTCCAGAAAAGGAGACACATAGATATTTTGACTGCTTTATGCTGCCTTCTTCAAAAAGGGGCGAAATTCAAGATTTTGAATAATAACTTATTATTGGTGATGATCAATCCTTATTGTTATTTAGGCAGATTGCACACAACATACACAGGTAATGATTTAAATGATACATACAAATGTTATAAAGTACATAATTATTTACCGTGTTACTCACTTGAGACTAGTAAAATACATCATTACACGTCAAGTTACTGCTAACCGCTTTATGTATAACATTAGAATTTACATGTTGAGTTACTGCTTTCCACTTTGTATATGAGAGTAGAATTTACATGATGAGTAACTGCTTTCCACTTTGTATATGACAGTAGAATTTACATGTTGAGTAACTGCTTATCCCTTTGTATATAAGAGTAGAATTTACACGTTACTTTACTGGTAACCACTTTATGTATAGCAGTAGAATTTACATGTCCAGTAACTGTTTATCCCTTTATATATAAAAGTAAGGGTTACATATCGAGTAACTGCTTACCACTTTATATATAACAGTAGAATTTACATGTTGAGTTACTGCTTATCCCTTTGTATTTAAGAGTATAATTTACATTTCGAGTTGATACATATTACTGTACACTTAATACATATCAATAGAGCTTACGTTTTCCAACAATGTCAAGCAGTACTTTTTACACACATATAACAGTATCACTTACGTTTGCCGACAATGTCAAGCATTATTTTATACACACATATAACAGTATCACTTACGTTTGCCGACTAATGTCAAGCAGTATTTTTTCGTATTGTCCTTGTGACAGGCCCGTGGGAAAGTTTCCCACAAACAGGGATATACTGGGGCCATGTGGGTCCTCCCTCTGCTGCAGGTAGTAGCGCGTCATCTGGTTCTGACGTAACGACTCCTGCATGCGATAACAAGAGATGTGTTTGTCAGAAACACAATGCCCCCTATTGCGCCGCTTTAGAGCCATAAATTTTACCTTTGACCTTGAAGGATGACCTTGACCTTTCACCACTCAAAATGTGCAGCTTCATGAGATACACATACATGCCAGTTATCAAGTTGCTATCTTCAATATTGCAAAAGTTATGGGCAATGTTAAAGTTTTTGGACGGACGCACACGCTGACGGACTGATGGTCAGTTCAACTGCTATATGCCACCCTAACAGGGGCATAAAAACATTACATAATACATAGTATGTGATGCAACGACATCTGGGTGGAAAACAAGCACATTACACTTTGTGTGACACAATGACTCTTGCGATGGATACAGGTATATGCAGTGATACAAATTAGCACTTTTTACAAGCATGCTCAAATTCTTACAATATTCCTTGAAACATAAAAAGTTATCAAACCCGAAACCTTTAAAATATTGTGCTCAGATGAGCTTAAAAAGATCTTAAAATAGGGTTAAAATTCTTCAAAGTTAGTTTTATTACATAAACTAGGTCAGATATACCACTTGCAAAAGAATGACAATCCTTAGAATGACGTCTTACTTTAAAGGTCAAATTCTTTATTCTCTGGTTTTGCTGCTTAATTTATCAATAAGGCTTTAAAAATACCTAGGCTTACATACAAAGGATACATTGAACATAAGATACATAAGCTTAAACAACACCCTTACCTTTCTGCAGTTTTTGATGAGTTCCCACGGCAAGTCATTGTGTGCCAGCGTCCTCTCCGAGACCCTCTTATCCAGGAGGACTTCTATCAACCGGTACCGACTGGGATCAGAGTCCTGCAAACAGCACTTAAGAATTGATTCTTATTTTTCGGGCGTTTATGCAGTATGAACGCTCAGGACGAGTTGTGAAAATTCTCTGAAGCGGGCTAGCGCTTCTCGGTAAATTTTCAAATTTATCACTGAATAACTACACATCAGTGTCTTGTAACCATTGGTCCAATTTTAGAAGCTCCGACTTCGAAGGCGGTAATGCCGGCTTACGGGTTATGCAAAATGAACTCGTTCATTTTTCTACAGAAAATTAAGAGTGAATGTAAATATAACAACTTAACCCTTTCCCACTCAGAAGTGAAAATGGTTATTTGTAAACAGCACAAAACCAGAACAGCCTGCGAGTAACTTGCAGTCTGTTTAGGTTTTGTGCTGTTTGCTGCTCATCAGTGCCTAAGGGTTGGAACTAAAACCTTTAAATCTTGGATCTAGTAAGAAAGGTTTTTAATAAAATTTAACTTTCTGTGGGACTACAAATGCATCAAAATACATATCTTAGGGTTAACATGAAATTAGAACAGAAATAAGTAGCGCTTTGTGTAAATGAGGTTTAATGCATGTGCGTAAAGTGTCTTCCCAGATTAGCTTTTGCAATCTGCACAGGTTAAATGGGGACAATACTTTTTACCCTAGACTGGATTTCTAATTAGAACACAAATTCTCTAAAAGAAAAATTCCATATAACCAGCGAGTGTGGTCCCAGATTAGCCTGTTCAGACTGCACAGGCTAATCTGGAACAACACATTTCAAACATGCAATAAGCCCAACTTTTCCAAAGCACAAATCTAAACAATACTATTGCCAAGAAATAAAAATCCCTTACCGGCTCCACCATTGTCAGACATTCCACCATTGTCAGAATATTTGTATTTGTTGCCATAGCAACCAGAAATTTAGACTTAGGAACAAAATGAAATGACATGCATAATGTCCATATTGCCATCTATCCATGTTCCAAGTTTCATGAAAAAATATTAAGAACTTTTAAAGTTAGCGCAGGATCCAGAAAACCACCATTTTCAGCAGTATTTCTAGTCTATTTGTTGCCATAGCAACCAGAATTTTTGATGTAGGAACAAATGAAATAACGTGCATAATGTCCATATTGCCATCTATCCATGTTCCAAGTTTCATGAAAAAATATTAAGAACTTTAAAAGTTATCGCAGGATCCAGAAAACCACCATTTTCAGCAGTATTTCTAGTCTATTTGTTGCCATAGCAACCAGAATTTTAGACGTAGTAACAAAATGAAATGACGTGCATAATGTCCATATTGCCATCTATCTATGTTCCAAGTTTCACGAAAAAAGACTAAGAACTTTTAAAGTTATCACAGGATCCAGAAAAGTCAGACAGACTGACGGACACACAGAGCGCAAACCATGAGTCCCCTCCGGTAAAACCAGTAGGGGACTAATAAAATTTCAAATCAGTAGGTGTTTAGCTTATATCACATGTCACCAGAACATTTTTTTTGAAGAATCTTGGTAAACCATGTAACCATGACCTTTCACATCAAAATCAATACGCATTTTCCATAACTCCAAAGTAATATAAATTTGGCTGATCATAGGTCAAACCATTCTCCAGAAGTCATTCAAAAATGATATTTCTGTTACAAAGTCTCTGTGACCTGGACCTTTCACTTGTCAACCTCAAAATTTAAAGGCATCTTTCCTCCCAAGTATCCAGAATACCAAATCATGAAACAGAGGGGCAAAGCGTTTTCTTGATGTGTGAAAACAATAGTTGTACTGACAAACCAATTGTCCATCAAACTGACCAACAGCTGCAAAGTTATACACCCAACTTTTTTGTTCTTTATAATGGTAAATAATCAACTAGTTTAATTCTAGTTACTAATTTGCTTGCAATTTTAAACAAGAGGCCCTGAATCGCTCTACTAGCTGGAATCAATAGGGCTCAAGCCCTTGATAGTATGAACAATCTGAGTAAGTTTCAAATAAACAGACCCAACATGGGAAATTTTTCGCATAAACAAGAAGAAACGTAAAATTTAAACTTCAAATGGCTCCTTTTCAACAATAAGTTGGACAAATTTTCTTCACTCTCAATGGGGTTCTGGCCCTTGATGATATAAAACATCCGTTGAAGTTTCAAAATGATAGAAATTTATAAGTAAACAAACAAGAAATGTGTTTGTCGGAAACACTATGTCCCCTGCTGCGCCGCTTTGAGTTTGTTTGACCTTTGACCTTGAAGGATGACATTAACCTTTCACCACTCAAAATGTGCAGCTCAATGAAATACACATGCATGCCAAATATGAAGTTGCTATCTTCAATATTGCAAAAGTTATGGCAAAATGTTAAAGATTTTCATTTTTTTCTCAAATTGAAGGGAAGATGATTCTGGACTTATAACTCCGATATTGCTCATTTTTAATAGGGTTTGACTCATCATTCAGATAAACACAATATGCAAGTTGGAAAATGATTGGATGAAAACTGTGGACTTTATTGCGTAAACAAGCCTTATTTCACAATTTTCTCAAATTCAAAGAGAGATCATTCTGGACTTTTTACTTTGATGTAACCCATTTTCAATAGGGTTCGAGTCCTCATTAATATAACAACACTGAACAAGTTTGAAAAGAATCGGATGAAAACTGTGGACTTTATCGCGTAAACAATAAAAAGTCTAACGCACGCACGCACGAACGGACGACGGAAACCACGCCATGACATAAGCTCTTCAGGCCTTCGGCCAGTAAAGCTAAAATCACATTCCTGTAAACATGCACTTTTGTGAAAACCCAGTTTACATAAACTCACATTTGCAAAATAGGAGGATTCCAGCCCATTCAAATGCGAGTTGCTTAAGCAGTTGATGTTGATGTTGCAAAAGCACAGTGTCCGAAATCATAGATCAAACCTAAATATGATGTTAACATTTTCTTAACCCTTTCCCACTCAAAGGCAAAGTAAAAATGGGTATATGCAACCAGTATTAAATAAAAACAGCCTGCAAGTAAGTTGAAATAAGAACAGCAAGTAACTTCCAGGCTGTTCAGGTTTGATGCTGATTACTGCTCATCAATACCTAAGGATTGGAAAAGAAGGCTTTACAAATTGATTCTTGTAAGAAAGGTCTTAAATTTATTGTTATTTTCTCAGTGACAAAAAACAAACCAAAGTGCGTATCTGAGTGGTAAAGTGGTTAAGTGTACTCCATTGAAAGAATGGCTTACATGAACATCAATTCCAAACTTCTTCAAGGCTGTTCGTATAATGTCCTCTGTTGTGGATTCACTGGTCACCGTGATGTTCTTGTGACCAGAGGAAACTCTACAAACCACACAAAATGATTACCATTAACATTAATTGCAGCTTGTTCTGGGAAAATGGGTCTAAATGCATTTGCATAGTGTCATTCTGGAATCGCCTGTGAAGTCCACACAAGATATTAAGGACAATGCTTTCCACTTTAATGGAATTTTTTGTTTAAATGAAGACTCTTCTTAGCAAATATCCAATGGGACCGGAATGTGTTGTCCCTGTTTAGCCTGTGAATAGTGCACAGGCTAAACAGGGACAACACTTTATGCACATTCATTAAGCCAAGTTTTTCCAGAACAGGGCTCAATTTTTTTTTATTTGACAATAGGACTGTAACATTTGCTTAGCTTCATGAACAAGAAACCGTCGGAGACGGGTGATGCTCCCCAAAGGTTTTTGTTGTCACAATTTTGCACTATATATTCAGATAAAAGGAAATATCTTGAGGGCACAGTAGTTGGGGGGACAATAATTTGTTTATAGAAAATTTCAAAGGGCCATAACTCTGTGAAAAATCATCCGACCAGAACCCGCTGATAATATGCACATCTCCTCTTGGTAGTGAAGCTTCCCATAAAGTTTCATTGAATTCCGGTCATTAGTTGCTGAGAAATAGCCCGGACAAGAATTGCACTATATGTACTGTAAATGGTAAATTTCAAAAATGTCAAAGGGTCATAACTCTGTGAAAAATCATCCGACCAGAACCCGCTGATAATTTGCACATCTCCTCTTGGTAGTAAAGCTTCCCATAAAGTTTCATTGAATTCCGGTCATTAGTTGCTGAGAAATAACCCAGACAAAAATTGTACACGGACGGACAGACAGACAGACGCACACACGGACAGACAAAGCGGCGACTATATATATAAATAAATTTTGGGGGAGCATAATAAATGTACGTCTTCTGGCTTGCTTTGGAAAACTACAAATGGAGGTGACTTGTTCAATTAATTGGAGACCTCTCTTGTAAATAAATAACGGTTCAGTAAAAATTCTGTGCATGCTAACATTTTCCATTCTTACTTCTACATTTCTTTACGTAATTTATTACACACATCAAGCTGATTCAGTAAGGAATCAGGGTTCACTGAACACGATACAACTAAAGGGTTATTTTAAATCAACATGGGGTTTGTTTCTTTCAGGCTATCGAGTAACTGCTTCATTATTCAAATGAGTTATTTTAACATTTATAATGTATATATTTATGAGCCGTGCTCTGTGAAAAGAGGGTTTAATGCATGTGTGTAAAGTGTCCCAGATTAGCCGGTGCAATCCCCACAGGCTTATCAGGGACGACACTCTCGCTTTTTCAATATATTTTCTTTAAAAAAGTCTCTTCTTAGCAAAAATCCAGTTTAGGAGGAAAGTGTTGTCCCTGATTAGCCTGCGCGGACTGCATAGGCTAATCTCGGAAAACACTTTAGGCACATGCATTAAACCCCTTTTTCATAGAGCCTGGCTCATATCTGTCTTAACAAAGTCTAAATCCCACTCTACAAAATGAGACACAAGCCCAAGGTGTCAAAATTTCAGTTCAGGCCAACTAAAGTCAAGACTGTAGGCCTAATGGGCGTGTATAAATAATGATGACTGTGTATACAAAACCAGAAGAAACTCACTTTAAGCAACCCGGATAAACTTTTATATGCCCTTTGTCCGGATCACTCTCCTTGTATCTGAGGAATATTGATGGCCGCTTGCCGTCAGGGGTTTTCAACTGGGCACGTATGTGTTTGCTTTCATCCAACTCCCGCTCACCTACAAACAAAGCTGGAACTATAAGGCCTGGAGTCAGAATGGTAACACACAAGCATGTACAAACATAGCTGGAACAAAAAGGGCTTGGGTCAGAATGGTCACACACAAGCTTGTACAAAACATAGCTGGAACAATAAGGCGTTGGATCAGAATGGTCACACACAAGCCTGTACAATAAGAGCTGGAACGATAAGGCCTCGAGTCAGAATGGTCACATACAAGGATGTACAAACATAGCTGGAAAAAAGGCCTTGGTTGAGAATGGTTGCACACAAGCATGTTTAAACATAGCTGGAACGATAAGGCCTTGGGTCAAAATGGTCACACACAAACATGTACAATAAGAGTTGTAAATGTTCGACCTTAATCACTTTTTTATCAAAAACTAAGCATAGAATGAAGGATATGGCCTTTAACACACACAAAGTATATCTGAAGCTTCATCATCGTCAGTGACATTGGTACCACAATCAATACAAGAAAACATAATGCCTGCCATAATGTTGGTATGGTTTTACATATTGAATATCACCAGCATATATACACACTTAAACAATTGAGCAACAACACTTACCTTTATTACTTGATAACCCGTGAAAACATTATCTTTATCATCCCTTTGATTTTTTCTTTGAAAATGACCGTGATAATTTTATAATTACAAACTTAGCTAATTATTTATACCACAAATAAACATCCTTTGATGACACCACCAGTTAATTTTTTGTTAGCATGATAAAGGAAGAAAATGTTTGATTTTTTCACAGTTTGAAAGTTAAGGTCATTCTCTAAACATGATTAAAGAAGGAAATAATTTGATTTTTTACAGTTTGAAAATGAAGGTCATATTCTCTCTTCTCTTCATAGTATCACATATTTCAATTATACACTAGGAAATACAAACATTTTAGACTTAGTCAGGATAAGATAGAGACAAATGGATTTTAATCATTCACTTCGATTTCAGGTAATAATAATGAATCATTTATTATTACTATCTTTTTAAACAAATAAGTTTTTTTTAGTAAAGTGCAGCCGCGCGTTTGAACGGTTAGAAAAATGTCGGATCAGTGTGGGGACTTCGTATTACAAACGCGCAGTTTCACTTTACTGAAAAAAATACTTATTTGTTTAAAAAGATCATGATACCTCACGAATAAGCGGGCTCTCCACTTTATCTCATTAAACATGGTGAAATATATAAAAAGACATCATTAAAAATGTTAACTGGGTCGCGCTTTATTTTCCCAACACAGATCTTAAAAAGTCACGTGGTATAAGCACCGTGAAACAAGCTTTATTAGTTCCAATATTTTTGTCTATAAATCAATTAACTTTATACGTCAAAACAAATGCATGAACGTACCCTTATAATAGGCAAATGCTATCAAATGCAGTAAACTGCAGCATATTTATGTATCCCATCATCATTAATTGATAAAATGATCGAACTATTTAATGATTCAGACTTGACAATAAAAACGTATAGTTTGACCAAATGCTGTAATGTGTTGGAATATAAAACAATACCATCTCAGGATAACTCATTACCCTGGAAATTAGAGTTTTCTTAAGTTTAGATGGCTCGTTAATTCAAATGGGATCAACCACTAGGACATGTATTTACAGTCAGTCTTATCAGAACAAGTGTTTGTTTTATAAAAACAAATAATACTCATAGGTGTTAATATATTGTAACAGATATTTAAACACTATAAAATTTACACTTTAAAGGTTAAACATATATAGTGTATTAAAAATCAATTATTTTGAGCATTTGTTATTGGTGCTAATGTCTATAAAGCTCCTTATAAAAATCGTTAAAATGTATCGGAATTCAACGGAAAGCTACGTCTGCATTTTTGTTAAAGAATGTGTGATTGATTTCACAGAAAAATAAAAAAAACTGCACTTTCAAAGGCCTAGCAAATTTTATCAAAGGACAATAACCCCTTCTAAAACAAGACTATTGCCAGGCAATATAAGTCCCCTACCGGTGAAACTCTACCATTTACAGAAATATGTCTAGTCTATGTGTTGCCATAGCAACCAGAATTCTTGACGTAGGAACAACATGTAATGACGTGCATAATCTCCGTTATTGTCATCTATCCATGTTTCAAGTTTCATGAAAAAATATGAAGATTTTTTTTAAGTTATCGCAGGATGCACTAGCTATTATCAGCAATACTTCTAGTATATTTGTTAATATTTCTAGTCTATTTGTTGCTATAGCAACCAGAATTCTTGACATAGGAACAAGTGAAATGACGTGCATAATTTCCATATTGCCATCTTTCCATGTTTCAAGTTTCATGAAACAATATGAAGAACTTTTAAAGTTATCGCAGGATCCAGAAAAGTGTGACAGACAAACAGAGCGCAAACCAGAAGTCCCCTCCGGTTTCACCGGTAGGGGACAATAACGCAAAATGTGAAACATAACAAATTCAATATAGGATGAAGCACTAATAGAGATAAAGGCATGTTCAATATAGGACGATTTGTGCAAAGAAACTGTTTCGTGTATGAGTAACTTTAAACAAAGTGAAAAAAATCATTGAAAATAATTAAATCCCGAGACCTTCACTAAATGTGCTGTAGCCTTAATGATAATTATTTTGTACAAGTCTAGTGAAAACTGAAAACAAAATCTAGCAGACGTTGCGTGAAGACGTTTTTGCAAACCTTTGATCGGGTGCATTTGATCAGATGATTTAAATAAATAATTCAATACATATTCCTGTTTTCAGATATGTAGACAATGATAAACTGAGTTGGATATTTCACCTTTTACTTGACATAAAGACTGTAAATCCCTCATATTCACTTTGAATTCACCTTAAATATAAACGTAGTCGACAGGCTTTAAGAAGAACATATAGGTTTTCCCACTTGCCAATTTTCTATAATTTTTGCTAAATGCATCACATGCTATTTTGGTGTGTGAATTTAAAACAGCAAACTATGTTTGTTCTAAATTGCTCATTTGTTTGCATTTTAAAATCTAATGCCTATTGCTTGCATAATATTTAACATTTCACTCATATCTTTTATATTCTACAAAAACAAGCAAGCATGTTAACATTCCCATAGTTGAACATAAAAGCATTATACATTCATGTATCAAAGCTTTATTATGCTCGACATAAACAACATAATAAAAATACATTGCTGTAAGTTTCTAAACATTCCTGGATTAAATTCCATTATAAGAAAAATGTATTTTTCCCTGTCCTAACGGTCCCCTTTAACAGAAAAATGAGCTCTTGCCTTGAATTCAACTGACAAGAAGAGATAGCCTTGCTTACTGGAACTCAATTCTGGTAAGCCAATTAACACAATGAACACATAACCCATTTGCAAGCAACAACAGCTTTACAGCATGATTAAGATTAAAAATACAAACAGCAACAACAACACATACATAGAATAATAAACGTTTAAGCATCAGTACACGGTTAGAGTTTCTTAAAAGACTTGACTTTGGAAAGAATTTTTGTTTCTTATTAAACAATCATAGTTAGGGAATGGTTTAAACGTCTTTATTTTAGCCAGATTGCATCAAAACCTTATACCTACTATGACACTCTCTTATCTATTTCCTGTGTAGAGCCAGTTCTTTAGAACATTCTCCAAAGCTTCATCAAACCTAAAGCTTCCGATTGCTAGATCTACATCATATAAACTATGACACGATGACCTCTGACACAGATTGGCACAGTGTAAGGTTATCGTAGTACAAATGTTCAATTTCAATTTGAACAGTTCTGACATCTTAAAATATGTCTACCCTTGGCAGCAAGGACAACTATATCACCATGACTATGTATTGACCTTCAAATATATTGCCTTAATGTACACAAAATAAAGGCTAGTGTGATGATAATCATGGGCATGAAAATACAAACTCCAACATCCAAACATTGCCTTAACCTCGAGTTTACGTTGACCTCGAGTTTAAATACATGAATTTACACGGGATAGCACACACACTGACCAAAGGTAGAAAACTCTTGATTTTCTCAAACATGCAACACTATCAATGATTAAAGGAACCCTGAGTCTAGAGGGTTGTTGCCACGGTATGATACAGAATGGCTTTCTTGACTATAAGTGATTATTTGAACCCAGAGTCAGAAATGGTGTTGTCATGGTAGAAGGCAGTTAGTCTTTATTCTAAATAAGTGATAAATATCATCCGAAGTGTTGTTACCAGGATACAAGGCAGTACGACTATCTCAAATATCAGTGATTAATGGAACCCAGAGTATGAAGTGTTGTTACCAGGGTAAAAGGCAGTATGACTATCTTCCCTATCAGTGAACTGATGCTGCTGTCCTCTATTGGAAACTCTAGATGTCATGGAAGCTCCTTCCGTCTCTTCATTCCTTGACTGCTGAACTGCACCCATATCTGCACTATGCTCGAATTCTCCAACAATGTGATAATCTTCGTCAACTGCAGAATGTTTAGCTTCGTTTCCCTTAGGAACGGAATTCGACCTTTGACCTTCCAAGTCCTCTCCTATGACGTTGCTAACTGCAGGAACGCTCGTCATCCGCGTCAGTATGTTCCTATGTGAGGAGGCTGATTTGGAGGACGGGTCAGAGCCTATACGCTCTCTGAATGGTTCACTCAGACAGGTGGGCGTCTGCGGCTTTGAACCATCTGATAAAATTTGGAAAATGACATTGTTATATCAAAAATGAAAAAAAAGAGTTCTTTTATTCTACCTTTTTACGTAGCACAAACAATTTTGTTTTCAGAGAATTCTTACTCACATGAAAGAGTTGCGATTCGGATTACCAATCGACAATTACATACTCTTGAAACAATTAACTAGAGTAATATTTTGTAATGTTCTACAACTATCAATGTTCTGAAAAACATATACAGTATTTTCCTATCAAAGACAATAAACTACATTTAATAATAGCGTTTTTTGTTTCACTACCATGCTAGTAGCTAGATTACTTTTAATGCCGATGAAAATCTTGGCAGGCTTCCACAATTATCCCCATTCAAGTAAAGGCTTGACTACATTACAAGGATGTGCTGTGTTTTTGTTTCAAAGAATTAATATGTAACAAAAAGTACATTATATATGAAATATTGAACTAGTATTATGTTATGCTACATTCTATCAGTTTCATTAGTTGTGTCAAGAAATATTGCACTCAAGTAGCATTTGTGTTTACCAATTCAACTAAAACAATTACTTTACATGAGGGTAATACTATCTATATATATAACCAGAGTTCACTTAATTTTGACTCTTTCTCTACAGAGTTCACTTTTACCATGACCCTTTCTCATCAGAGTTCACTTTTACATTGACCCTTTCTTACCAGAGTTTACTTTTACCTTGACCCTTTCTTACCAGAGTTCACTTTTACCTTGACCCTTTCTTACCAGATTAACTTCTACCTTGTCCATTCTTACCAGAGTTCACTTTTACCTTGACCCTTTCTTATCAGAGTTCACTTTTACCTTGACCCTTTATTACCAGATTCACTTTTACCTTGTCCATTCTTACCAGAGTTCACTTTTACCTTGACCCTTTCTTACCAGAGTTCACTTTTACCTTGACCCTTTCTTACCAGATTCACTTTTACCTTGTTCATTCATACCAGAGTTCACTTTTATCCTGACCCTTTCTTATCAGAGACCCTTTCTTATCAGAGTTCACTTTTACATTGAATTTTTTTTACCAGAGTTCACTTTGACCTTTCCCTTTACTATAATTCACTTTTACCATGACCATTTCCTACCAGAGTTCAATTCTACCATGACCCTTTCTTACCAGAGTTTAATTTTACCTTGAACCTTTCTTACCAGAGTTCCTACTTTACCCTTTCTTACCAAGTTCACTTTAATCTTGACCTTTTCTTACCAGAGTGTACTTAAACCCTTGACCCTTTCTTACCACAGTTGACTTACACTTTGGCCCTTTCTTAACTTGATTCACATACCAGAGTTTAGTTTAGCCTCGACCCTCTATTGCCACAATTTGCTTTGCCTTTCACCCTTCCTTACCACAGTTCAGTTTAGCCGTGAATCTCCCGTACCATAGTTCACTTTCACCTTGACCTTTAATACCCGAGTTTACTTTTATCTAAACCCCTTTAACAGGTCTTTTTTTACTTTGAACCTTCCTTACCATAGTTTATTTTAACGCTAACCCTCCCTTAACTGAGTTTATTTTTACCTTTCACTGACCATAGTTCACTTAAACCCTGACCCCCTTACCAGTGTAATTTAAGTTAAGTTGGGCCTTTACCCTCTCTTATCTCATTTACCTTGACCCCCATCCAATTCAATTCGACATTAGTCCTCCCTTACCAGAGTTCAGTTTGGTCTTGACCCTCCCTTGACTAAGATCACTTCGCGCTTGACCACCCTTACCAGAGTTCAGTTTGGCTTTGACCCTTTCTATCTCTGCATACAGCTGTAGGCTGTGTGCCTCCAAATCCTGGTTCACACGCAGGGCAGCTCTATGCTTTTCCTCCATGCTCTGTGGTAAATATCCATAAAAAAATGCATCTAACTCTTTAACAGCTGAGAATTTTGAAAGAAAATGGGGAAACAAATAGACAGACATAGACATATTACAGTGACGAATATGTATATCTATCAATTTGCTGGAAAGCCTATTTTCTACATAATTGTTCATAAAACTGGAAAGCATAAAACAGAATGTTTTTACATTCTTATTTAAATGTAAGTATTTTTCAATTATAAAGTGTGAGTTTTCTCATTTGAATGAATGATGAAACAATAATTATGGAATTTCCACAATTGTTAAGAAAGGGCTGTGTAACAAACATACCTTGATCTCTTCATTAAGGTTTGTATTTATTCTGATAAACATGTGTACCTATAACTTTGATAAATAACTAATTTTGATTCTGATAATCACAATATAATCATACATTGATCTTGTTTGAATGGATAGGCTTGATCTTGATTATTACACTCGTGATCCTGTCTACATAGCAAGTCTTAAAATAGATGAACACACACACATTCATCTCTTCCTTATGGCAAGTCTTGATGAACACACACACCTTGATATCTTCCTCATAGCTAGTATTGATGTACACACATACCTTGATCTCTTCCTAATAGCTAGTCTTGATGTACACACATACCTTGATATCTTTCTTATAGCTAGTATTGACGTACACACACACCTTGATATCTTCCTAATAGCTAGTATTGATGTACACACATACCTTGATATCTTCCTAATAGCTAGTATTGATGTACACACAAACCTTAATATCTTCCTAATAGCTAGTATTGATGTACACACATACCTTGATCTCTTCTTATAGCTAGTCTAATTGTACACACATACCTTGATCTCTTCCTTATAGCTAGTATTGATGTACACACATACCTTGATCTCTTTCTTATGGCAAGTCTTGATGAACACACATACCTTGATCTCTTCCTAATAGCTAGTCTTGATGTACACACATACCATGATCTCTTCCTAATAGCTAGTCTTGATGTACACACATACAATGATCTCTTCCTAATAGCTAGTCTTGATGTACACACATACCATGATCTCTTCCTAATAGCTAGTCTTGATGTACACACATACCATGATCTCTTCCTAATAGCTAGTCTTGGTGTACACACATACCTTGACCTCTTTCTTATGGCAAGTTTTGTTGTACACACATACCTTGATCTCTTTCTTATTGCAAGTCTTGATGAACACACATACCTTGATATCTTCCTTATTGCTAGTCTTGATGAACACACATTTCTTGATATCTTCCTTATTGCTAGTCTTGATGAACACACATACCTTGATCTCTTTCTTATTGCAAGTCTTGATGAACACACATACCTTGATATCTTCCTTATTGCTAGATTTGATGAACACACATTTCTTGATATCTTCCTTATTGCTAGTCTTGATCTTCCTTATTGCTAGTCTTGATGAACACACATACCTTGATATCTTCCTTATTGCTAGTCTTGATGAAAACACATACCTTGATATCTTCTATATTGCTAGTCTTGATGAACACACACGCCTTGATCTGTCTATTATTGCTAGTCTTGATGTACACATATACCTTGATATCTTTCTTATGGCAAGCCTTTTTGTACACACACGCCTTGATCTGTTCCTTATTGCTAGTCTTGATGAAAGCACATACCTTGATATCTTTTTTATGGCCAGTCTTGATGTACACACATACCTTCATTTCTTCTTTATGGCCAGTCTTGATGTACACACATACCTTCATTTCTTCTTTATGGCAAGTCTTGATGTACACACATACCTTCATTTCTTCCTTGTGGCTCGTCTTCATCTTTTCCAAGATCATCTTCACCTCAGCCAATGCACGCTCCTTGATTGCTAGGGTCTCTGCTTGCTCACGTAGCTGAGCCTTGCAGCTTTCCTGCTCTGTCACCGCCCTCTTGAGCTCATAGTTTAGACCTGTCAAAGCATTGTGTACTATATGGAATACAGTGGTTGATAGCTTATACTTTTACCCAAGTGGATATAATCAGAAATACTTCGTAGATCATGCTTTTGAAAGCATTATATAATACATGGGCACATCACACAATATTCTGGTGACAACGCTCTATATACAGGGCACTGCTATCAGCAGCCCACTTGCTCTCATACAGCCCATTCTACTTCAGAATGTAGATATAACTAGACATATTTTGTAACTCATACTTCACTGTCACACCTATCAATATACATGTACTTAGACATGCTATGAAGCTCGTACATCAGACCTGAGTGTGGATATAGCTAGACATACTTTTAGGCGTTTACTTCACCCTTATGGATTTTACTACACATATGGTAGGCATTGAAAACGGTATATAATATGATATTCTGGAGATAACCCTGGTGGCATTGGAATCTCACTTGCTGAGAAATCTGAGATCTGCTAAATTCCAGCTAAAACACATCACCCCATCACTTACACATGACAGGGGTGGCCTTGGCCAGTGAATGGTCGCAAATAGCAGCACAAGTAATTTCTTGAAAATATCCACTTACAAGAAAAAATCTTTTACATATTTTGAGGGCATAAAATAACTATAATAAGAGATTTTGCATTCCTATTCACCAAAATCTAATACAATATACTCAACACTACAAAGTAAACAATAACATGCTAACCATTGATTTCATTGACGAGTGTTTTCTGGGCATATTGATGTTCCAGTCGGGAAGCCTTGGGTGCCTTGGCTGCCAGGAGTTTCTCACTGTTCTTGTGTTGCAGCTCTCCCATGAGAACCACCTCCTTCTGCAGATGAATCACCTACAAGGAGATTAGTAAGAATGTCATAATGCAGCTCTCCCATTAGAACCACCTCCTGCTGCAGATGAATAACATACAAGGAGATTAGTAAGAATGTCATAATGCAGCTCTCCCATTAGAATCTCCTCCTGCTGCAGATGAATCACCCACAAGGAGATTAGTAAGAATGTCATAATGCAGCTCTCCCATGAGAACCACCTCCTTCTGCAGATGAATCACCTACAAGGAGATTAGTAAGAATGTCATAATGCAGCTCTCACATGAGGACCACCTCCTGCTGCAGATGAATCACCTACAAGGAGATTAGTAAAAATGTCATAATGCAGCTCTCCCATGAGGACCACCTCCTTCTGCAGATGAATCACCTACAAGGAGATTAGTAAGAATGTCATAATGCAGCTCTCCGATGAGGACCACCTCCTTCTGCAGATGAATCACCTACAAGGAGATTAGTAAGAATGTCATAATGCAGCTCTCCCATGAGAAACATCTCCTTCTGCAGATGAATCACCTACAAGGAGATAAGTAAGAATGTCATAATGCAGCTCTCCAATGTACAAGGAATTTCCCAAGAAAGCAAGACTAACAATTATTTCGCTTTGATAGTATACATACATTTTCTGTCAGTCACATAATATAATGACCACAAAGACAAATTTGCATGCACTGAATTAAAAAAAATATTTAAGGGACTGTTTATAAACATGAGACATACAACCATTTAATGCATACTTTTAAAATCATAATCTTGTTTTTCATTAAAATACATTTTTTCATAACTGCCAATATGCCCTTTTAAGTTTGAAACTAAGAGGCCAGTTGAATATAATGTTTTGAGGGTACCTGTTCTTTGAGTTTGATGTTATCAGCAGCCACTTCAGACATCTTTTCCAGTTCCTTTGTGGCATTGAACAGCTTGGCCTGACATGCATTCAGGTTCTGAAATAGGAAACTTCCTCTACAGCAAAGTAACACATTGAAATGCTTCGTTTTGCAGACATTTAGATTATGAAATAGGAAACTTCTCAGTAATCAAGTCAAATATAAATACTGTGTCATTGATATTAGGAACTTACCTTATTTTTTAAAATAACATCTAAATGTGACTAGGCCAGTAAAAAGAATGGAACTGGGTGCATGAAATCATGATGGTAAACATTTTTTGCAACTCATTGATCAAAAATTCAACAAGAGGGCCGTAAAGGCCCAAAGTCTTTCACCTGAGATACAAAGGAACTGACCTGTTCTGTGCAGCCCAAGATATTATAAGAACAAATATGTTGACAAAGTTTCATAAAAGTGAACTATAAATGTAACTTATAGAGTGCTATCAAGGTTTTACTTTAGCCATACAAGGATAAATTCCCCGCCCCCTGGCGGCCATGTTTTTCAACAGACAAGAACCATTTTCAAACTCATCCAAGATATCATTAGAACAAATGTTCTGACCAAGTGTCATGAAGATATGACAATAAATGTGACTTTAAGTGTGTTAACAAGTTTGTACTATAGCAATATAAGGATAAATCCATGACCCTTGGTGGCCATGTTTTTCAACCAAGCAGAACCAATTTTAAACTCGTCCAAAATATGATTGAGACAAATCTTCTGACCAAGTTTCATGATAATCGGACAATAAATGTGTCCTCTATAGCGTTAACAAGGTTTTACTATAGCCATATAAGAAATTTTCGCCGCCCCCTGGTGGCTATGTTTTTCAACAGACCAGAACCATTTTCAAACTCATCCAAGATATCATTAAAACATATGTTCTGACCAAGTTTCATGAAGATTGGACTATAAATGTAACTGTCAGTGTTAACAATTCTTTACTAAAACCATCTTAGGAAAAATGTCCCCGCCACTGGTGGCCATGTTTTTCAACCAACTGGAACCATTTTTTTCGAACTTGTCCAAGATATCATTACGTAAAATCTTCTTACCAAGTTTCATGAAGATAGGACAATAAATGTGGCCCCTAGAGTGTTAATTAGGTTTAACTATAGCCATATAAAACAAAAATTCCCTGTCCCTGGCGGCCAAGTTTTTCAAGCAACTTTAACCATTTTTGAACTCTTTTAAGATAACATTAGGACAAATCTTCTAAAACTAAAAATGAGCTAAGTTTAGTGAAAATGTGCTAATCTTAGTGAATATGGGCACAGATTGAAGCATAAGGGCACAGATTGGTGAATATGGGCAGATATTGATGAATATCGACACAGACTGGTGAAAAAGGGTATATATGAGTAGATATGGGCACAGATTGGTAAATATGACCACAGATTAGAGAATGGGCACATGTGGATAAATATGGCGAATATTGTAGAATATGAGCATATATTGTTGAATATGATCACAGATTGGTAAATATGTGTACAGATTGTTTAATATGATCACATATTGGTGAATAAAAGGTACAGATTAGTCAATAATAGAGACATCTTAATGAATAAGGGTACAGATTTGTGAAAATTTGCTCAGATTGGTGAATATGGGCATATATTGGGCACATAAGACCAGATTGGATAATAAAGGTCAAGGATAGTTAATAAGGGCTCATGTTGGTGCGCAATGGCCAAGGTTGGTAAATGTAAGTTATACAAGTGACTACAGTTCAACATAGGTACAGATGCCAGTCATAGGAAGTTGTCAATTGGTTGCTTCAGGAAGATGTCTCCTACAGTCAGGTGAACGCTTCTAAGATGGTTGGACAGCTAATAGTATCATTCGCAGTCAAAGAAACAAACAACAAGACCTTAGAAAATTTTCTTTGCACACAATCATCACACAGACATAGTTGGTGAATAAAGGCCACAGTTTGTAAATTATGGCCGCATTAAGTGAATAAAACAAAAAAGGCCACAGTATGTAAATAAAGGCCACAGTTAGTGATTAAGGGCCAAACTTAGTTATTTAGCGCGGACAGTTAGTAAATGAGGCCCACAGTAAGTGAATAAGGGCCACAGTTGGTGGATAAAGGCCATACTTTGTGACTATAGGCCAAAGTTTTTAAATTAGGGCAACATTTAGTGAATAAGGGCCACAGTTTCATGACTACGGGCCACAGTTTGATGAATAAGGGCTACAGTTTGATTACTAATGGCCACAGTTTGTGAATACGGGCCACAGTTGGTATATAAGGGCCATACTTTGTGACTAAGGGCCACAGTACGTGACTTAGGGCTGACTTACCTTCTGCAAAGCGTCCTGCTCCTCCCTCTGTCTCTCCAGCAGTGTGTTGAACTCCTTTTTGGCATTCTTCAGGTCCTCATTCTCCTGTAGGCAGGCACTGCCATGGAAACGAAAGAGTGATTTGTTTTTATTTGTTATTGTATTAAAAAAAGTTTATGGTCAAAGAACAGCGGTCATTTAACCTACGTATACTTTTCCTGGCCATATCTTAGCTAAGGAACCCAGAAAAAGTATACGTAGGTTAAATGACAGCTGTTCTTTGACCATAAAAAATTATTAAAAGTTACTCCTGTGGGCAGGCACTGCCATGAGAACAAGTGAATGATTTGTATAAGTTACTTTTCAGTATAATTTCTACTATAAAGGTTTAACTTATACATTTTCATGGGAGATGAAGTGAATGTTGAGACTTATTTAAAAAGGTAACATTTGGGAAAAATATATACTTTTTCCATTGGGAACATGTCCTTCTACAGGCACAAGATTTGAAAGAAAAAAAGCACTGATTAAGAAGAAATTAAAACGTTCATAAAAGCGAAGTGTCCTCCGTGATAAGCCTGTGCAGACTGCACAGGCTAATCTGGGATAACACTTAACGTACATGCATTAAGCCCAGTTTTCCCAGAATGAGGAATATATATTTGTTTAGTCACATTACAGCTGTCAGTTCAACTACTCACATTTTACCTGGCTTGTCTTAGGTGATCTAAGGGCCCAGGCTAGTTAACCAAATACAGCCCAGTGATGGGTGCACTACGCCTCACGTATATCAGTTAACTGAAACTACCCTACTCAGCTATGGAGGAGAATGACATAGAATTCATTTTCTGACCAATCTCCAAACAAGTTAAGTGGTCAAAGAACTCAATACAATTGTTAGTCCTGAGCTTTTAGTTTTGAACAAACTGATATATTTTACAAACTATTTCATTCACACTGATTTCTTATTTAGCTCAGAGTTTATGTCAATCACACAAATCCCTCGAATTGCCCAGATTGATCACGAACTGTGTAAACCTCAACTTTTTCTGATAAAGCATTGTGACACCAATCTCAATAAGGCTAACAATGTATGTCAATTACACCAAAAACCTGAAGAAAATATTTTCTCACCTCAGTTGCACTAGTTTTTGGCAGCGCTGCCTTTCTTGTTCATTGTTTGACTTCCTGTTCTCATTCTCAAGCAGCTTTATGGACACCTGCAGATCTCAAATCCTGAAATCGCGCTACTGCAGTTGCTCGCGCTAAAACCAATTTTTTAACTACAATTCATTTTAATTATTAAATACTTACCTGTTATCTCATGCTTATACGTTCCAAGGGGAAATTACTCATCCAGAATTTTAACTGGGAGTCCGCCACCTCAATACCGTAATACAGGCCAGGTTAAACATAGTGCAATGCAACCTAGCCAAAAATCGGTAACCAACCCTCAATATTCTTTCAATATATATACAAAAATATTAATCGAATAGCGGGGTGGGAGGTGGGACTTACCGATAACAGGTAAGTATTTAATAACTTAAATGAATTTTCTTTAAAAATTTTGTTTTAATGTCATAAATACTGACATGTTATCTTATGCTGATTTTGCAGCTGCGGTGGGAAGGTTCGTATATATTTTCCCAACACAGTAGAACCCATAAACAGGGTTATCAGCAGATGACAGCAAAACCCTAAACAAGGGTTATCAAGTAATCTTCGTTAAAACGGTATTAATTATGACTTCTCGGACAGAGTAATATGTCTATGTCGTAAAGAAGACACTACCGTAAGTGAAACCACAACAAGTCCAAACATATACAAATTGTATTGTTGGCACTTCAGAAAACGAAGATAAAAAGATGACAAAGGTGGTCGGATTCCTCCAGAAAACAGCTTAGAGCACGTCAAAAAGTGGGGTGTGATTAATAAATGCCTACAAAACAGACATAGCTCTTAATTCATGCGGTTAGATCCTAAAAAGGAATGAATCCTTAGATAGGATAAGAGTAAATTCCTTAGTCGAGGTCTAACCCCGAGAAATAGAAGCCGCAGACACATCTCCCCCCTTTTTTGGGGAAATGAAGAATGTCTTTTGAGAACCTCGAATGGACTTCCGACTAACACTGCTGAGATAGAACTTCAAAGCCCTGATTGCCCAAAGAAGTTTATCCTCATCTTCATGACTACCAGTTTAAGAAAAACTTGGAAACTTGAAGGTAGAAGCCATAAAGAGGACTTGATATTAAGCAAGAAATCCTGGCTGACACAACAAAGTGAAAACGACAATAGATCCAACTGGAATTGGTCGTATTCAACAGAAAAAACATGAATTTCACTTCTCCGTATGGTAAAAGCCATAATAAGAAGGAAAACCGTCTTAAAATTATATTGGAACTGTTAATAAGCCTGATGAAAATGGTTCATAGGGAGCTCATTATGCATCCCAACATGTAACACAAGTCAAAACCGCTTAAGAAGGTAATGGAACGAAAATCATAGTGTTGATGATCCATAGTTTGGATCAGTTCCAAAATAGGTAAGACAGCACAGAGTTTCGATGATTTACACAAAACAAGGTATACGAAAGCATAATCTCTATCCTTTGATGAAGAAAAGAACAAATTTCTTATCATCAAGAAAAAGATGAGAAAAACCTCTATGTTTCTAGCAGAGTGATTAAGGTAATAACTATGCTCTCGAAAACCCAGTCAAAAATGAATTTCCATAGAACCTTTATACAGTTCTGATGGAATTATCCTTGAACAAGTAACAAGGATTGAAACTCTAACAGAAAAACGTTCTTCTGTAGAGATAACTAAAAGTAAATAATGGCCAGACATGTTTGGATCAGTAAAAATATGTCTCTCTGAGATATGATATTTGACCTGTGAAAAAGTTTCCTGAAAATAATTGTACAGGAGACTTAAAAGGTCGTAGAACCATAATCCCATGGTTCATTAAGTATATTGCATGAAATTATGGCAAAAACTCAGTTATTGCAAAAACTCACCAAGAAGGCAAGATATTCCAGTTTATGTCAATGGACGAATGTATAACAATCGCACACCCTGCTGGATCGATTTCTGTGAACTGCATTATTGATGTTGTTCAGCATACCGGTATATACTGCGATATACGATCGCATAACGCTAATTACTAGCGTTTGATGATAAACAACATTCTTCGATATACTATGCATCCATTTGTACACCATGCAACTTCACTGCCGGGCATGCGCAATTACATTATTTGAACCCAACGGATAAATAATTCGAAAGAAAGAACTGCAGGACAAAACGTCCAACAGGGCGTTGAGGCGACCTGGTATGAGTAAGACGTTATTTGTTGTTCTTGCAAAGAACGAATAAGTTCCTGATTTCCAGTTACAAGGAGTGATAATATGATCACCTCCGTGTCTGTAAGTAAACCACGACCGATGTGTGATAGTTGAAACCATCACAAAGGAATCGTGAAAATGTGTTGTAAATGAAAAACAGCTAAAAAGAATTTTCGCTTTTCAAGATGTAGATGTGCAGGTGATATTCATTAGGATACCACATAATTGAGAAAATCAAGATACGTTGTTCTATGTGATCGTCCATAACCTTCACTGCTCACATCTGTATAAGATGTAAGGAAGGTTGTGGTAGAATAAACTATATTCTTGCCAAGATAATCTTCTAGTCTAGACACCACTGAATAGTGGTAAATAATTACCAAAAAGATGGAAATCTGTGTCATTGAATAATCCCGAGATTAATACAATTAACTTAAAAATAAAGCTGAAACGGACGTAAGAAAAGACGTCTCAGAAGAAAGACCGGTGACCGGACCGGTAAATACCGACCGGTGACTGGAACCATTTGTCAAGGATGGGTGGGCAAAGAAACCACGGAAAGCCGAAATTTCCCACTCCAAACACACTTGAAAATTAGTCGAATAGGACAGTGTTTAACACTTATAAGTTTATGACCTATCTACAGAATATAGCCTCTTCTTGAACCAATAACAGGCGCCTTTAAAATCCTGGATAATACAGGTCGTGATTTGCGAAGTACGGAAATATGATTGACATTGGTACCTTCGGAATCGGAGGTGTGATGGCAGAAAAAGTTGAAAACCCTAGGAGTAACCTTAAGGGGGTCCACGCTTGCCGGTAGAATGCATGGAAGTCTTAAATTCTGACTTGATTAATCCATTTACTTCAAGACTCCTAACCGGGACGAATTCCGAAAGGAATACGAACAGTTCTAGGAAGACGGCCTGTTATGGCCAGAAGTGTAATAGAAGAATAACTTTAAGATGAGGTCCCTCCAGATCCTAGGATCTAAGATCTGAGTTCAATAGCTCCAAAGCCATCTACAAGACTGTAGCCGCTATGCGGTCAATCTGATAGGCAATCCTATGTATCAGAACTCTTGTTGATTCCAGTAGCTTGAAAATATGCACTGTCGTAGGAGCAATAGAAAAGCAGAAGTCGATACAAAATGTCGTCTTGCTAATCCTGCTAGCGTCATTAATGTGTCCCAACTGTTCCGTGACACTGACTGCAAAGTCTGTAGCCGACAGGTAAAGGCGGTTAAAACAATTCTTCCTTCGGGTCTCGAAAAAAAATTAATAGAGGTCAAATAGAAATGTTCGACCTCAATGCTAGTCTCCGAGCCCACTTCAGCCGATCTATCTGAAAGACCAGTAGTCTGCATGTAGCCGGTTGAGATAGAAGTACAAATAACAGATATAGCATGATTTGGTAACCGTCGCCAGTAGAACATCAGTATTGAAAAACACAAAAAATCATGTAGATTGTTGAATCCATAAAATATAGTATTAAATACAATCATAGCCAGGGGTATACAACTAGGTAATGTAGACGATACCCTTGATACTAAAAATTGACCGATGAAAACACAGTGAAATACCGGTAATTGGTAACTGGTGACCGAACCGGACCGGTCAATGACCGGTAACTGTAGCCAGGTGAACGGACCAGTCATAATATGACCAGTGACGTTACCAGTTAAAGACCGAAAAATGGTGGAATCCATATGGTCTGATATCAATGTCAAGCACTGCTCGGAAAAGAAGATCGTGCCAAAAATCAAATCCAATGGCGATGAGACATCACTTATTCTGACCGGTGATCAGTGATCGGTGATATGACCGATGAATGGTGACCGATGTCCGGTGATCGGGACCGGTATAATATAACTGCGTCAGAATGGAAATATCTGGTGCAGAAGAATGACCATCCACGAAGTCATCTGATTATGTTAACCGCAAAACAACGGTAGATTATAAGTATTAATAGGCATAAGTGTCCTTGTAGTCGTAGTGGAGAAAAGAACAGCTTATCCCGAAGCCTGAAAGTTAAACGAACTAGTGTTCGTATACAACTACGGCTCGGTAACTGCAACATGTGTGGATGCCATAAAAAAACATCACACGTGGAATGGAGACATGATATTCCTAAAGGAATAAAATGGAGAACGTCGATATGACCAGTAGGTTCATTAACGCCTACGTGAGAAGTGGCGACATCCATATAACTGCGATGCCGAAATATTGTTCGGCTACGCTGGAAATATTGTCTTCTACAATATTGTCTTCGTGAGCACTGATGTGATCGCTTACGAGCGTATCAACGCCGAGAACTGCTCAATGAAGGAGAGGTATGTTCGATAACTATCCTGTTGTGCTCAATGAAGTTCGCTGATGTCTACGTGAAGGTTGACGACGTCCTCGTTTCCTGTGATGTCGAGATCTGGATCGGCTGCGATGAGACCGAGATCTTCTAGAATACCGTCTTCGTGAGTGACGACGTGATCGCTTACGAGAGCCGCGACGATGAGAACTGCTCGACGAAGAAGAGCGTGTCCGATGTCTACTCCTTGATGAAGACGATGTATTCGACGACGAATAGGAGAATAATTCAATGATGAAGACCGTTCTTCTTGACCGATGACTGGTGTTATCGGTGGCAGGCCTAACTGATGACTGTTGACCGGGGACCGGACCGGTGATCAATGACCGGACCGGTGACCGGACCGGACCGGTGACATGACCGGACCGGTGACATGACCGGACCGGTAACATGACCGGTGACCGGACTGGTGATCAATGACCGGACCGGACCGGTGACCGGACCGGACCGGTGACATGACCGGTGACCGGACCGGTGACCGGACCGGTAATCAATGACCGGACCGGACCGGTGACATGACCGGTGACCGGACCGGTGATCAATGACCGGACCGGACCGTTGTCATGACCGGTGACCGGACCGGTGACATGACCAGTGATCAATGACCGGACCGGACCGGTGACATGACCGGTGACCGGACCGGACCGGTGACCGGACCGGCCGGTCAGACGTCGATCAAAGGTCCGTGATCAACGTCCCCGGTGACGTACCGGTCATATCATGACCAGTGTTGTCACCGGATAATGACCGTATGGCGGAAGCCAAATGGTCTGGCATTGGTCGATGTCCTTGACCAATGCCATCGGGCAAATACCGGCTGACGGATGTCGCCATATGGTCTGATGTTGACCGACTGTCTAAGAGACCTAGCATTGTACGGTCGCGATCGTGCCCGATACCCGGTGACTGATACTGCAACTATCATCCATGATCTGCGAAATCACCGGGTATTTATCCACTCTTGTTTCTGCGACCATCATGTAGTCGAATATATGAAAAACAAGAGCAAAGCATATTCAACCATAAACTGACTAAAGAACTGTTTAAAATATTGAGTGGTTTGAGTGTTATAAGTGTATTAAAAGTTTGAATTTGGCAGCGTGTGACTAGTATACACTAAGATTAATCACACAAAGCGAATTAGTCATGTCCGAACAAATTCTTTAAGACGATTTACATAACAAGTACAAATTTATAGCTTCTATGCATGGTTAACTTTTAGAAGCAGGTTTCAGGTTGAAGAGATGCCTTATGCAATATTTATAATTACGCACACACGAAGACATATTTGAAATTGTTTTTCACTTTCCATCGCGAAGGCGTCTATGGTTAGGCGATATCCCCATCTATAAAAAAGCAAATCTGTTTACAAATCCCATTCTATTTAACGTTTTAAGAACTGGTAATAATTACCTAGATGGTTACCCAGGTTGTTGATTAATGGATTTAGTGAAAACACTTTATCATGTGTGTGTGTGCATGGAATTTGAGTTAACCCTATGTGTTTTCATCGGATTTAATTTATGCTTGTAATATGTGCCGTAATTATTGTCAGGAATATCTGTAAATATAAATGCGCTTTCAGTTATATATTTTCACGATGTTATTCATTTAAAATAACCTTGCAAACGAAATGTAAAGAGGGTGTATAAATGTGCACGGAATGTAAATGCCCTTTTTAATGTTTTTGTACATGATTATTATTGGTATTAACTTATGCAACTCAGTGACATTGAAATGTTTCTAGGTTTCAAATTGAACAGATTCCTCAACATAATAATTGTAATTATGCATTCACAAACTGATTAAGCTGCATTTGAAAATGTCTTAATGCACATGTTGGTTTGTCTTTTCAACATAATATTTTACTGTAAAGGCAAACGTTGGTTTATTTTCCTCGTTGCCGTTATGGTTATGTTTTACCATGCTCATATTAACCCACGTTTGTCATTTATTGTTGTAAATTTCTCAAACATTGTCTATTGCAAATAATCATGTCAATACATTGTTAAGATGGTTTACAAGATATTCATAGAATCAAAATAAATATTTGTAATGCTACTTGCTCATATGTAATTGACAATTTAAATTAATATTTTGTTATTACATTTATGTACATTATATATTTCATTTTTACTTTATTATTGTAAGTCGAGTTATGATACTTTAAGGATCATGTGGTATTACATGTATAAACATTATACATGTTACTCTAACTTTAATCGTGTTAGTCAATTAATAACAAAATAAGGATCCTCATGTTACATATACACTGTATAATATATTATACATGTAATTCAAACTAAGTTCTTGTATGTGATTAATGTCCAAGAATTATTTTGGTATAACCTTAATAAACTTTGTTCATTTGATTATGTCTTTATTCATTCTTCCTTTTTCTAAGTTGAATAATACAAAATAAGGATAATTTCAAGTGTGTAGGTTGTAAATGCTTTAGTACCAATCACTAGTACTCAGTTGTGTCAGTCATATTATAATATCTGAAATAATGTTCCAATATATTTATCTGATACAACTGTAGTTATAATACATGTATTGCTAACGCCTTACACTGACGTATCCTGTTAAATACAATCATGTTAGGTTAGTTTAAGCCAGATTTGTATTGGTTACGCATTTAAGCTTACTTGAACATGAAGTGCTGATGGAAACTAGTGTGACCAGCAATGTCCGGCAGAGTGCCTCGCCAACGTTTTTTCAAGTGCCTCACTATTTCAAAATACCACAATTTTCATCCGATTTTCATGAAACTTGCTCAGAATGTTTATCTAGGCCGAGTCAAAACATGAGTCACGTGTGCCCAAAAACTAGGCCACCAGGTAAAATCTTAATAAAAGACTGTTTTCCATGTTGCTGCCTCATTCATAACTCATTGAAATGAACCTTGGATAGAATGTTTATTTTAACAATATATAGTCTGCTTTATATTAAGAGTCATGTCCATTTAAAAACCAGGTCATTACGTCAAATCTTGAAAACAAATTGATCACTTTCGAGACCACATTTATGACAAAATCTTGTTGAAACTTGGTCCGTATGTTTATCTGAAATATGTCTAGGCTCAGTATGAATCTTTGTCGTTTGAGTAAACACTTAGTCACCTAGCATCTTATTGGGATGAAATTTCTTCCGAGTCAAGTGCATTCCAAAACGTGGTCACCAAATCAAATCGTAGAAAAATATTTTCCATACTTATGGTCCACATTTAGGGACTCAATCTTAAATTTATGAAACATCATCAGAATATTTATCCTGACAATCGCTATGGTGAACATTGATCAAAAACTAGGTCTCCAGGTTAAATCTTAGAAAACTCGTGTAACCTCACTAGATGTATTTTTGTTGTTTTTTCTTGGATGAGTTTGAGTGCAGTTAGTATGCGTGCAAAATTAAGGCAAAAGGGTAACATAACCTTGTACCTATATAAATATAACATTGATGTCTAAATCTTGATGAAACTGTATAAGATTGTTCATCTTGAAAATACCTGGGTCAAGTCTTAATATGGATCGCATGTCCAAAAACTAGGACCCGGGTCACATAATGAGAATATATTTTCTTCGAACTAGTATGAGCGCTGTAGGGCCAGTATAGCCCTGTTTAATGTTTATGCTACACATAAAATGTAAGGACTAACTAATTGTCCTCAAAACAACACGTGGACGAATTAGCATATTATTTGTTAAATGTATTATTTTGTTTATTATTATTGTTATGTTACTGTCTTTATATACGTTGCAATAAAACACTTAAATTAAGGCAAAGCTGAACCTACATATTAGAAAAAAATTGCACCACTATACATAAAATATTGATGTCTAAATCTTGTAAAACTGGATAGTATTATTCTTTTTGATAATACAAGGTCCAAGTTCTCATGTGGATCAAGTGTCCAAAAACTATGTCATCGGGTCACATATTGACAATAGATTTTCTTAAAACTCATATGAACGCTTCAGGGTCAGTATGCACCTCTTGTTTAATGCTGCTTATAAAATGTCAAGACTTAATAAATTATTTCAAAATAAAGCATTGACGTATTAGCTTATTAAGTTTTAAATTATCATTTGTTTTATTATTATCGTTGTGTGTTTGTCTTTATATACATGTACCTTGCAATATAAGAGTTTATCAGTTACAGCTTAACAAAATTTACCTGACAGCCATTAACAAACTTAGCACACATTTTGCACATACATTGTATCCTATGTTTGCATTCGAATATGTTCATGCACGAGTATAAAAGACCATAACAGTATACTGAGAATGGTGCGCTTGTTTGAAGTTTATATTGAACTGTCATTTCTTTAAACAAAAATGTGTTGTACATTTTATGTTTAAATATTACGTTATTATTTTAATGAAATGATTATGACAAATTGTATTTATGCCAATTTTGCTTTTTGTTGTGTGTTCTTTAAATATTATTTATAAAGCTATAACTATTACCACAACTGTCCTTTTACATACATGACATCGTCCTTCAGTACAATAACTCTTCGTTTTGAATTTTTATTGTCTGATCTTTTTGAAACTTGGTCAGAAGATTTGTCCCAATGATATCGTGGATGAGTTTGAAACTGGGTCAGTTGAGAACAAAAACTAGGTCTCTAGCCCAAATTAAAGAAAAATCTTCTTAAAACTATAGTTTTAAAGTTAAAAGTTTTAAAAGTTATGGTATTACACTCAGATGATTGTCTTTAAGTGGACTGTTGAAGGAAACACGTAGTGTAACATAATAATAGCTAAATATTAGTTATTGTAATCACTCTATATCCGGCGTCATTGTGGTGTGCTTTGTCAACATTTTGCTCGTTAATACTCTAGAGACCGCATTTTTTCATCCAATCTGAATACAATAGGTCAGAATGTGTTTCCAGACAATATCACGAACGAGTTCAAATCTGGACAACTTGGATAAACTAACAGTTCTCCAAATCAAAACTTAGAAAAACTTTGTTACCATTCTAGATGCAAGAATCATGACGCAATTTTGATGAAACTTGGTCAGACTGCTTATTTAGAATTTTGACAAATCTAGTCTTAATTTGTGTCTAGAACATATAAATGCAGGCACACGGGTCAATTCTTTCAAAAGCGTTGTTACCACCATAAGTGCTACATGTATGACTCAATCTTGATTACACTTAGTTTCAATGTTAATTTTGTCCATCAAGTTCCAACTTATTGCTTATATTATTCTAAAACCTATGTATCGGTAACTAGGTCAAATTAAAAAAGAACCACTCTTGTTCCGCATTTATCTATCATTTTTGTTTAAATTTTGTCTCAATATTTATCGTGACAATTTGAAGGTCATATTGGAATTTGGGTAAAGTGTGCCAAAACTATATAACCTAGTCACGTCTTCAACAATTTGTGTTCTTGAACGTGGGTGTGTGTTTAAGTGCCATCATGGTCCCCTTGTGAGCTATTATGATCACTATATGTTCGGCGTCGTGCGGTATTTGTTGTGCATATTCAAATGTTAGCTTGTAAACAATTAATAGAGGCCACATTTTTTAAATTCAGTAATGATAAAACTTGGTCAGATTTTTTATCTGGACATTGTCTAGGCCGGATTCGAATCTGAGTCATGTTCATTCGAACCTAGGCTATCAGGTCAAATCTTAGAAACACGTTATCCACTCTAGAGGCCACATTCATAACTCAATCTTGATAGCATTGTCAGAATGTTAAATTGGACACAATTTGTAGGAAGAAAAAAGTGTTACCGCTCTAGAGGCCGCGTTTATAACTCATTCTTGATAGCATTGTCAGAATGTTTAATTGGACACAATTTATAGGATGTGTTTGAATCTGGGTTATACACACCGTAAAACAAGGTTACCTGGTCAAATCTTGGAGTTTCCAAGTTACCACCCTAGAGGCTACACTTATGACTCAATCTTGATAAACTTACCACCCTTGAGGCTACACTTATGACTCAATCTTGATAAACTTACCACCCTAGAGGCTACACTTATGACTCAATCTTGGTAAACTTACCACCCTAGAGGCTACACTTATGACTCAATCTTGATGAACTTACCACCCTAGAGGCTACACTTATGACTCAATCTTGATAAATTTAATCAGAGTGTTAATCTTAACATGTTGAGTTCAAATCTGAGTCACGTGTGTCTTAAAACTAATCCACTTAGTCAAATCTTAAAATCAAAATTGTAACCTTCATTCAAGCCACACTGGGATTCAATCTTTATGAAACTTGGTTTTGAAGGTATCTTTTCAATATCCAGGTATAGCTTTAATCTGGATCGTGTGATTTAAAATGGGAACTCGCTATGAAGTCAAATCTTTACAAAAATCTTGTTTTCTTTTAATCTGGACATTAAGTAAGCTTATTTAACATACGAGACAATGCTTATTACTATTAAAACAGCATTTACTCGCATAAGGCTTCAATTTTGTTCATGAAAGTTTTATTTACGTGTGGGTATCAGTTATGTGTTATTATTATTCGAGGTTTGAAAGGCTTAATGATCCAGACGTCATATAGCATTCACACTGAACGTCTGTATATCTGTCCGTTTTAAATGTCATGTCTCAGCCATAACTTTGTCATATATTGATTGGTATAAAAAACAAACAATGTCACACATGCTATTCATCACAGGACAACGTGTTGAGTTTTACACTCATCTTCCTACCCCAAAGGTGACTGTCGCACTTCAAAGATTAAATTGGATATAAAACAGCTTATTTGCACTGTAATTTTGTCCATCATCATTGGGACATGACATTTCGTGTGTAAAACATATGTCGCACTTTAAAGTCAAAATTGGTTATAAAACAGCTTATGTGGACTGTAATTTTGTCATTTATCATGGGGACATGACATTTCGTGTGTAAAACGTGTCGCAATTAAAGATCAAATTTGGTTATAAAACAGCTTATTTGGACTGTAATTCTGTTATTTTTATCATTGAGACATGACATTTCCAGTGTAAAACATGTGTCGCACTTAAAGGTCAAATTTGGTTATAAAACAGCTTATTTGAACTGTAATTTTGTCATTCATCATTGGGACATGACATTTCCAGTGTAAAACATGTGTCGCACTTAAAGGTCAAATTTGGTTATAAAACAGCTTATTTGAACTGTAATTTTGTCATTCATCATTGGGACATGACATTTCGTGAGTAAAACATGTGTCGCACTTAAAGGTCAAATTTGGCCATAACACAGCTTATTTGGACTGTAATTTTGTCATTTATCATGGGGACATGATAAAGTTAACTAACTGGCAGAGGTAAAAAGTTAAACTTGGCAATACACAGCAAGTGTTTCACACACGTGTGGTTTTGAGACAAAAGTTGAATGTAGCGATAACCTTGCCATGTAGACATGTGTCTTTTCCGTCCTTTTGTTCTCTTACTAAATGTTAAACTTCTCTAAGGTAAATTCTTCAATATTTGGTGTCAATGAGCTCAGTTGAGTGCTTATGTGCCATAATGGCATTCTTACATGTATTGTAAGAATACACTAACTTAATAATGATTCTCATTATTTGCTGAGTTATGCCTTAAGTTTATTCTTTGATATGCAAAGGTTTTATTATAGAAAGGGATAGTTGAGAGGTCATATGCTGTTTGACTATGGCATACTTATATATGACTATAACAATTTAATAAACAAATAAGCAAGGTTTTAATGTGTTCTTGTTCTTTTCTCCATCCATCACACCTGCTCGAAAACCACAACATATTTTTCCCATTAAACAAGGTTTATGAGTTGAATCTGCTAGTTGTGATACATCGATTAAAACTATTTCAATATATTTGTCTATAAATCAATGAACTTAATACATCCAATTTGGCTATAAAACAGCTTATTTGGACTGTAATTTTGTCATAAATCATGGGGACATGACATTACGTGTGTTCAACACGTGTCGCATTTGAAGGTCAAATTTGGCTATAACACTGCTTTTCCAGGCTGTACCTTTTTCATTCTTCATTTGGTTTAAAGATAACTAACCACAAATGGCTATCACGAGGAGACAGTTATGAGTGTATCACCTGTCTCATTACCTCAAAAGTAACTGGTAGATGTCAAAAATAAAACTTAGCAATACAAGCATGTGTTTGACATACGCATCGTTTTAAGACAAAAGTGGAATATAGCGGTAAACTTGACATATGGACATATATCTTGACGGTCCTAGTGTAAATTAACTAAGTTTATACTTTTTCTGAGGTAAAGTCTTCAATATTTGGTGTCCGTGAACTAAGGTCTTCGCTTACAAGCTATCATGGCTCTCTCGTATTTTTTCAAAGATTACACTTACTTAATAATGATGCATTATTTGCTGAGTTATGCCTTAAGTTGAATAGTTTATGTGTCATATGATGTTTGTGTATGGCATATTTAAACAAATTAAATAATTTTATAAACGAATAATCAATGTGTTATTTTTCATTCTTCCTTTTTATTTTCTCCATCACATTTGCTCCAAAAGCGCAACATGTTATTTCACCATAAGATAAATCGATTCAAATAATGTTTTCTATAACTCAATTAATTGACTTAATACGTTAAAACATATGCTGGTACGTACCCTTATAATAGGCATACTGCAGCATATGTATATATCTGATCATCAATAATTGATAACATGATCGAACAATTTAATGATACATACTTTACAATAAAAACATGCTGTAATGTGTTGGAATATAAACCAATATTATTGCATGATAACTCATGACCCTGGAAGTTGGATTTTTTTAAGTTCAAAAGGCTCATAAATTCAAATGGAATCAACCAATATGAAATGTATTTACAGTCAGTCTTCTCAGAACGATTGTATTTTTAAATTAATAAAAAAAAACTTAACTTCATACATGTAATATTAATTTTAGTCAATTAAATCTCTTTTTAATGTTGTTTTAGTTCTTAGGAATGTTACTAGTTTTGTGTCGTCTTGCTGTATGCCTTGATAGTTAAAATGCAGTTTTGCATGTTTATTGCTCTTATGTGACTATTGAAATCAACACATTTAGTTAGTTTTGTATACGTAGTTTTGTAACAAAATTCGGTGATGTATCTTTTTTGTTCTGTAATCTAGTGGATGGCTATTAGTTATATTTCGCTCAGGGCGTGCATGAAGATTTGAAACCTTAAAGTCAGAACTTTCTGGCCACTGATATTTGGATGTTTTTTGCTGATTGAAGTTTGGAAGTTTTGATAATGCGACAACACATCCTGAGCATTTCAGAATTGAACTTAAAGTATTAGTTAAAGGTTTGATTAATGTATTTATGTTTTCCGGTGGTTTATAGAGAAATATCAATTAATTTAAACTGATAATTTCACTGTTTCAAACAGTGAAAATTAAGAGTGAAAATTATCGATAATTTTCACTGTTTTCTGTCGAATGACTTCATTTTTTGACGAAATGACGTCATTATCCCAGCGAAAATCTTTAGTTTAACTCTTTAACAATGTATATAAACTGTAAAAAAGGTTTAAAATAAAAAGAGTATTTGTTGGATTCGGAGGAATATCGATTTTAAAGTAAGTGCGTATTCATTTTAAGAAATGGTTGAATATAAAGAAAGTTACTTAAAATTGTCGTCACTCTTTTAAGATGGTACTGACACGGCCGTAATGTCTCCCTGTATCAAAAAACAAGAGTATATTATTATTTACAAACTTCCAAAATGCTACCCTGCTCTGGCTAAAAAAATATGGATAAATTATTTTACACATAAAACTCCAAGAAGTATGAGAGTGGTCAATTAGTTTTTATGTTGGTTAGTTTAAGCCTATTTATTTTAGCTCGATTGCATCGAAAGCCGAAGGCTTCTATAAACGCTCTCGAGTCCGTTTTCAGGGCCTAGAATCAGTACTTGGTGTCTTTGGGGGAGATTTAAAGAACGCGTGACCTCTCGGTCGCTAGGCGGACACCATATCCATTACACCAAGGCGATCTATATTAGTGGTTAATAATACACATATTACAAATGTTTTTTAGTTTTAACGAGAAACCATTATAATTAGATGTGATTTGAAGGTCTAGTTAAAGAAATGTCTATATTTAACTCTTTGTATTCGCCGTATATAAAATCTATGATAATTTCTGCAAGTATTCATCTCTAATGACTCAGCAGTGTATGAGTGCACTGTGTTATTTCAGCAGTTTACTGATCTGAACTGGTAAGGTTCGCATAACTGTGACCAAATCAGGGTCCCAATGAACATGGGTATGCTATTGCAGAAGTTATTGTTATCACAATTGGTTATTCATAAAGATATATTTGTTAAATACCTGTAAATGAGCATATTACCTAATTAATGCGGAATACACTAGTAAATCATACTTACACGTTTTAGTTTGCCGCTCATATCTTACTTCATGTACACATCACGCAGCGTACTCTAAATGTCTAAACAACAATATGGTACTTATGTAAATTGCCAGAAAATATGTGGAATATATCACAGCGTGTTTTACGCGCCAAACAACAACAACATTTTTGACAATAGAACATTCCTAACAATTTGGGAGTACATGTAATCTCGTATTTTACAGGATTAGATTGATGCCGTATTGTATCAATATTTCCCTGTATTGAATAATCCATGTGTCAGTTGCTTTCAAAAAAGTAATAAAGCTGGTAGATCAAAACAAACATTTCTTCCCTGTTAACATTTTTGAAAATACAACAATGTTTCTATTGATCATAAGAAGGTTTTCCTCGATATATACTTTGGTCACAGGAGGCAGAACTAAAGGAACTTATTAAAAAAACTGTGTTTTTTTTCGGATACCCGTGACTTATTCACAACGGCACGGTGGAGCGAACTGGCTACTTATGAATAACTTTCTTATGTTGTTGGAATGAACACTTAAATAGTACATATTGTTTGTAGTCGTCTGTTTTCAAAAAGAGATAAAAATAGAACGTACATACAGCAAGTTATTTCACAAATGCAAATGCCATCACCAACACAATATTGTGTAGAGGTAAGCATATTGTCTAACGGTAGATCTATGTAGGTTGCGAGCCTTTCTAAACTATGCGTTTGTGTTCAGCGATTGATAGGCCCAAAGAAAGGCCTTCTTAAATGCGTTGCGTGGTATTGATCGGCGAGTTGATAAATCTATTTTTTACGGCGAACACATAGATGATGCATAGACATGTAATTATAATAAAGATTATAGAAACATAAAACAAGTTTGTCGTTGCTTAGTCGATTTATGAAAGCCATATATGTGCACCTTATTAGCATTAGAGTGTATGAATCTAGATGTATGCGACTGACTTATTGCATATAATGAGTACATACAGCCTTTGGCGTCTATAAAAAGCCTTCGACTTTATGAAAACAAGATGCAAAAAAAACTGACGTTCATACAACTTAATTGTGCATCTTATTTGTAAGTAAATACTTCAATTAAATGCCAAAGAACACATCGGAGCAGCGATATCAGCGACGAAAAGAACGCAATTAAACCAAATGACACTTTAATTTGCCATGTATCACCGCGTACATATCCAATTAGCGTCATACAAGAAGATATAAAAATGAACATCAAACAGTGTATTTTTGTTTGCGGTGTCAGAATGTCGCGGATGTTTTTATTTTGCACATAGGATGTAAACGATTTATTCAAGTAAATAAACGGAAAATTAGCTAAGTCAAGGATATATGAGGGTTTGCCCAAGAGTAGATAGATTGTTTTCATAGTTTTGACACCTTTAATAATTTCCTAAATAATACTAAGTGCGAACATGGTATACCATGTACAATACATTTTTCTCTTCTTTGCTTAAACTGACAGTTGTTTGAAATGATTTATGAAGGTAACAAGGAGTACGTTGATTGTCTGTGACGGTATTGCCAGCGTCTGTTTGGTAAAGGCACATTGTAAATGTTGTAAGGCAGAGTCCACGAATTGTGCTTTATATCAACCTGTATACGTGAATCTAATAACATACTAAGTACATACGGAGAATGAAACCGCACCCCTTTAAATATTTACGCGGTTATATAAAGAAGTGCACACCTTTGGATGCAATAACACAAATCTGTACCTTGATCGTAAACAAAACGGATTACGAAATGCATCGATTAGAATTATCACTGTGTTTATTTATTTTCGCTACAACAGGTAAGCTTATTTCTTTTCGTAGATAAAGTTTAAAGCTTATAAAAAGTAACCATAAAGTAGAAGTGAAAGTAGTAGCAAAAGTTGTAGCAGTTTTAGTATGAGTATTAATATGTGCAGAAGCAATAATAACATAAGTATTAACAATAAAAGAAGTAAAAGGAGTAGTATTAGGAGCAACAGAAACAGCAGTAGATATAGCAGCAGCAAAAGTAGTAGTTGCAGTATTTTTAGCACTAGCTGTTATAAAAGTAGAATTAGTGCTATTTATAATAATAATAATAATAATAATAATAATAATAATAATAATAATAATAATAATAATAATAATAATTATAATAAAAGTAATAATTATATATTAGTTATTGTTGTAGTAGCAGTAGTAGTAGCAGTAGTAGTAGAAGTAGTAGTAGTAGTAGTAGTAGTAGTAGTAGTAGTAGTAGTAGTAGTAGTAGTAGTAGTAGTAGTAGTAGTAGTGGTAGTAGTAGTAGTAGTAGTAGTAGTAGTAGTAGTAGTAGTAGTAGTAGTAGTAGTAGTAGTAGTAGTAGAAGTAGTAGTAGTAGTAGAAGTAGTAGTAGTAGTAGAATTAGTAGTAGTAGTAGAAGTAGTAATAGTAGTAGTAGTAGATGTAGTAGTAGTAGTAGTAGTAGAAGTATTAGTAGTAGTAGTAGTAGTAGTAGTAGTAGTAGTAGTAGTAGTAGTAGTAGTAGTAGTAGTAGTAGTACTAGTAGTAGTAGTAGTAGTAGTAGTAGTAGTAGTAGTAGTAGTAGTAGTAATAGTATTAGTAGTAGTAGTAGTAGTAGTAGTAGTAGTAGTAGTAGTAGTAGTAGTAGTAGTAGTAGTAGAAGGAATACAAGTAGTGTTGGTAGTTGTCAGCATTCGTAATGAAGATTTAAAATCGGAATATTTCATTAGCTGTTGCTGGCAAGAGGATGCAATGTTCGTCAGGAGTGATAGGACCAGCGTGCGACCAAATGAATCCCTGTACCCATGGATACACTTGCATTCGACGAAAGTGTTGCCGAGATGCCACGTGTCCTTTTGGAGGCGTGGGTCCCTCATGCTCCCACAGGAATCCTTGCAAACCAGGATACTATTGCAATAAGGGGACTTGCTGTTTGGAATACACGTGTCGACCGGAAGAACGCAATATAAGATGCTCAGCTAGAAGGCAGTGTCCAAACGGGTTGGTTTGTCAGAGCGGGGAGTGTTGTCGACAGCCCGTTTGTCCTGATGCACGGGCGAGTTATGGAGTCTGTTCGCAACGTTCGGGATCCACTTGCCGAACGGGCTATGAATGCGTGAACGGAATATGTTGCGAGGTTATCGGTAAGTCTTTATTTACAATCTAATGGGTGTTGTCGTTTGCCGGATTGTAAATCGAAATAATTAAAATGGTGAAACTTATCGATTTAATCGATGATCTGGATCTAAAACGTGTAACATTAATAAAGCCTAAAAAATGTGTTGGTAGTTCGTAAGCTTTTGTCCTCAAAGGATCCCGGTTAAAGTGTCGGCGGTAACAAAACAGCACCTTTTACTTAATTTTATTTTCGTTTGAGAATATTCAAAATGTTCACGGGACAAATACATGCGTAATTTGTGAGACGTCACGCAGTATATTTTATGTGCTTCATATTTGTGACGTCACTAAGTATATTTCATGTGCTTCATTTTTGGGGGCTTTCTTAGTAATGTACATGTGCTTCCTTTGTGTGACGTTACTAAGTACGTTACCCTTGCTTCTTGTTTTGGGCGTTACTAGGTATATTACGTGTGCTTCATATGGGTGACGTCACTAAGTTTATAACATGTTGATCTGCTTCATTTGTGGGGCGTTACTTAGTATATATCATGTGCTAAATGTGTGTGGCGTTACTTAGTTTATTTCATGTGCTTCATTATTGGTGCGTAACTAGCTATACATGTATTACATGTGCTTTATTTGTGGGACGTCAAAAGGTATATTACATATGCTCCATGTTTGTGAACTCATTATTTATATTATTAACATGTCGTTCCTATCTTGTTCATGGATTTATCCGATGTCTTAACCCCGCGAGAAACTCTAGCAAGAGCTCAGGTGGCAATGCTTGACATCGGTCCAGTATTTGATGCGCTTCCTTCTGAACCCAGGACGCAGACAGGTCGGGCACAAATGGCCCGCAGGAAAATGGATGTTCGAAAGACGATGGCCGTGCCGCAGAAAGGTAGGGCGTCTAACATATTTTCTGGTAAAAATTCAAAATAGCAATATGAATAGCATTTTTCTGCATTTCATCTGTGTGTCAGTAATATTTATCCTAACTTGCATACAAAGTAACATCAATTACGCAATACAATCCTTTCTAAACATTTATAAATACACTTAATTGCAGTGAACGAGTGCCCCGCACAAATAATGAGGGTGGACCCTGTTTGCGTCACACCTGACCAGTGCAAAACCGATTCAGATTGTGGCAAAGGGGAGCTCTGCTGCAATTCACCATGTGCAAGATATTGCAAAGGTCCTGGATTTCCCGGATAACACGACCGATGGCAATCATTTGCTTTTCATAATCGGAATAAGAGAAGTGAAATTGTTTCCTAGTTCTTCATAAAGAACAGCATTAATGTTGTTATTAGCACTTAAGTATATGTTGAACTCGACATATATATTACTGAATTATGTAAACATCACGTATATCAATATTGTACTTTTCCCTAAAAACAACATTGTCTTCGTAAAATTATTAATTTTTAAAATAGCTAACGCCTGTAATAAAAACAAAACGACTAGAATGAGCAGTCGTATTCATTATTGTGAGCGAAGATCACATTTTATCTTCGTTTTTACGTCACTGATTAATTTTCAGTACAAACATTCGATGACTAGTTGCTTTTTTGGAATCATATCCTTGTCCGTTACACGATCGGGGAATATATTTAAACGTCATTTTTAAAACAATGACCCATGTCTTTATCGTAATCAGACGCGGATAAAAAATCATAAAATAGTTTGTTTTGAAATCGGTCTGTTTCCGAAATGTTGGATCAACCTAAATCAAGACTTATATTATCACTGTGAAAATACCAATACTGATTTATATGTTCAAATAGTACCTTGCAAAGATATATAACTTTAACTTGAATAACTTAGCAATATTATTTGAGTATGAGTACTATCTAATCATCTTATTTAACAATAAATCTAAGTTTGATGTTTAGGCAATGATACTTACGTTAACGTTTAAATTGATGAGATAAATTAAAGCAAGTTATATTGAAGGAGTGTCTTAATAAAATTAGACGTCCGTGAAAACAACATTCAACACTTATACAAATATAGCTATTTACTCATATAGTATTTAATATACAACTATACACAGATGGTATTGTCTTACAACAATTTATACACGTTACATTGATACACTGTGTGTGTAACTGAGTGTGATTGCTGTGAGTCAGATTTTGGGATATATGAATGGCTATGCGCGTCACTGAAGAATAAAAAAACACAACATAAACTAAAGACAAAAAGGAACGATTGTTTTATAAATCATATTTCAGGTAAAAGTTGCCAACTTTCTTCGAACATGTGAATTTGATCACTATTAAGGGCTTTTTCGTGTCAAAGTCCCCTGTTTAATGTTGCTTGAAACAAATATATTAAGGAAAACTCTTGTATCGACCTAATGTGACAAATGAGTGATATATAGTATAATATAATGTAATTTTTAACATTTTAGCTTGTGGAATCGGTGTTTCGTGCACTCCGAAGCGTATGTCATGATAAGTAAATGTGACTTTGAATGAATTGCAATTAAGACAAATATTTTATTATTTTGACACAACATTTTATAATTGAAACATGTTTGAACAACCAACAGACACGTCCATTTATTAATCCAGAGCTAAGCACTGTTTTCAACTCAGACCGCGCGTGTGTTGATCATTCGTACTTAATTAACAACACACAATGGAGATGTCACTACCAGCAAAACAATTATATCATCCTGAGTAATTACGGGGCATTATCTGAGTTTAATCAATCTTAGGGAGTGTTATTCGTTTTCTCTTTTTGGCGATGTCTCCACCAGCAAACAAATTATGTCGTCCTGATTATTAACAGGGAGTTATTTGAGGTTTTTAATCTACGGCGCGTGTTTTGTTGATGTTTGTTGTTGTTTTGTTTCTTTGCTTTAAATCATGTCATGCACTGAAGAGACATAAACAAAAAACTGACATGAAACTGAAAAAAAAGAAGATCGACTATATCATTTTTTTGGAACGCGTGCGGTAAAAAATTCACTTTCGTTAAATTTTATTTTCTTATGAATAACTGTGATTTCAGCTCCACATAAATGACATGCTAATGCGAGGGTTACAAGTTGTCTAACGAATGACGAGACGCCATGTCATCCTCAATGATATCAATATTTATTGACTATATACCGCACAAAATGAAGGGTTTAGAAATAATTTACTCAGGACTGCTCAGGCTAATGTCGGACGACCCTTTATGCACATGCATTTAAACCTCTTTTTCAAGAGTGAGGCGTATATTTACAGCTAAGCCGTGTTAAACACGTCTGTCAACTGAAGACACGTATACACCAAGTTGTTAAAACGTGCTATCAAGTTAAGAGAATTAATACACAACTAGACAATAAAAATGCGTTTAAGTATTCATATTTACTTTATATTTTAATAAAATGTCAATTAATTTTTGGTTACACACTTTGATCATCATTGTGACACTTGACTTCATAGCCTGTGAGAAACATTTCGGAATGATAGTATATTTGTAAATACCGTTTAAATGCACAGAGCTATACGTTTGCATCATCGAACTTGTAAAAGCAATTGCATAACAAAAATAAAATATGGAAATAATTTTGTATTCCGGGCATGTGATTGTTAACAAAGGCTAATAAGTTATATTCTAACAAAGTACAAATCAGCTAACACACTGTGAAATTAACATTCTCAGTTAAATAATTTAGCAAACGTTATTAAAAATGAAATGAACGATATGCCCATTAAGATTTCACAGGATCCAGAGCGCTCTAAGAAGCTTTTGCTTGAAACTGGAACCAAATAACCTTTGGAACCGATCTCCGCGTGGTCAAAGCATTCTACAGTGCTACACGCATAACACTAACAACCATCAATATAACGTTCGACTGTAATATTGTACAACGTACTAAATCATATTTTAATGTTTACCGACGTAATTGATGTTCACACACGTTGTCAGTCAGATGTCAATATGTTGGACGCTTTCAATTAGAACCATACATATGATCTGCAAATGACTGGTTATTTTTGTCATACTTTTGCATTTTAATTTTTCATGGCGAGCATCTGGGCGTAAACTGACCCATAAAGCTGTGTTAAAGTTGTGATATAAATTGCTTTCACACATGTCAATACAGTCAAAAGACCTGCAAAATCTATATTTTATTGTATAGTTAATTAAGTATTTATAAAAAGAGCAACAAATGTATTGTCAGATGATTGAGGTGGCACAAGCGCATGTTTCAATGTCATTTATTTTAAGAACAGTTTTAAGAATTACATGGACTTCATAAAAAAATATCGCGACCATAAACTGGCGAACACATTTGTAATACCATAAAACAGAATTGGTTAATAAACACTTTTTATAAAACGTTTGATATTTCAACACGTCGGAATACACATCTTTTATAGCACCTGCGATATATGTGCAACATGAAAGATACACATACACAAAATACAAGAAATCGCGACTCAAACATTGTCCAATACAGCACTTTTCAAACCTCCCGCAATCACTGTCCGACGTGCATCAAATGACATGATTTGGACAAATGGACGGATCCGAAGGAAGCGTTACCCAAGGCTTTCTGGCCGTAACAATCCAACACATAAGCCTTCATGTCTTAGGATGATATACCTTAGGTCGCACGCCATCTATGTCGTCGAGTTAACCCCTAAGGTTTAAGAATGGGCTGCTAAAAATTGAGCCATTCATTGAAAGGTCATTGTCCTGGGATGTTTCAGTAGTTGTCAGTAAACGAAAATATTCAACTAACTTCAATGGAACAAATAACATATCAGCGGATTGACTAAACGGGATAAACATTTTAAGAAGCACCCAGAAGTACAAAACATGTTGTATCAAGCACTTTAAATATGCCATAGAAGATATGAAACTTGGCGACTTAACTTTAAATTATTGGCCAATCTTAACAATACAATATTAGGGGACACAAGGCAATGGCATGGAAAAGTAATATTCGGTAACATTTGAAAAGGATTTAATGTCTTTGATAAAGCTTGTCAATGAGGCCTGTTTTTGAAGCTGAAACATGCTTTTTCGAAAAAAATCTGCAGACCGGTGTAAGATCAAAAGCAACGAGAAACAATTTCCAGAAACTTCCTCGTTGCTTCCGGAAATGAAACCTGGGGTTTTGCAGGGCGCCATTATTGTTTCAATTCATTTACTTTGGTATTAAAGACATTATCGATGAAATTGTTGACCCTCAAAATGCTGCAGCCTCCCGACAAAGGTATTTAAACACGTGTAAAAACCTGGAAAGTACAATTAATTTTAAGTTTATCTGCATCTCACATCAACTTGAAAAAGGCATACACCGATTTATGTTTATTTAAATCTGTACGGTATTCTCATTTTATATGTTATCAGTCTTGATGAAATATTGTCAAAGGACGGAGGCTGTGCATTATTGACTCTAAGGCCAAGTCATGTATCAACATTATGAAACAGTTTTGCTATGGATCCGATCGCCATGTGAAGTTACTTACATGTCCGTCATACGGTATGTGATAGGATACGCAAAATAAGCATGTGACCATTGTATATTAAAAAAATATACTTGGATAAAACTCAAACTCAGGCTGCTCGAATGAGACTGCAGGTTCCTATGTTATTCCTCATATCTAAATGAATTTCGGTGAATGCTGGCTGCTGTATACCAAAATTCATGACATTTACTGTTCCTATGTTATTCCTCACATCATGATGACTCTCGGACTTGTGCTGCTTTGTACAACAATTCCCAATGTATTCCTATTTTTATAATAAAAGTTTCATTTCCGACAAGTTTTCCCTTTAAACGTTAATCTTCATTGAGTTGTATTGATGAGTTCGCGTGTTTATTATTTTGACATACAATAAATTCAGAATTAACTGTCCGCCTATGCGTTCCTCGGAGTTTTTATTGAGGATAGGAACCCTTAGGACGCATATATCGTTCCATTTCTACAACTCTTTGTGTGCATTCATCTATGGCTTCTTTTGAAAATAGGTATGTTTAAATAAAATATGGGATGACGTTAAACGTTATGACATATTTGCATGCGTTTTTACGTTCATGATTTAAATATTTTTTCTTAAAGAAGGAGGCATGTCGTGGGAAAAAAACTAAAAAGTATGAGTGCTTTAATTTTGTGCCTTGTAACATACAGTTAATACATATTAACTAGTTTATCCATGTAATCCAGGACGAAACTTTCCACTTGAATTTTATTCATTTTTCGAAGATGTCTATGTTAAACAAACTGTAAATCCATGTAATGCGGAAAGCGCCATTTTGGAGCACGTTGCAAAATGCTTTCATAAGTGCGTAACAATCAAGTTCAACAGTTTAGCGAATTGTAACTACGAGTAACATTACGCCGGTTTATAGAAACGTTGGAATGTATGTTTAGACTGCTTAGTCTGATCCAGGTCGACAAATTGCGCTTTGGCATTAAGGTAAATCCTCGGTTAAATAGATGTTGACGTTGTAAGCAACGTTGTTGTACGGTTAAAAAAACACTTGAATACGTGCTTTGACACTTACTTGACATTGGAAACGAATTCTTCAAGACGCTTCGCAGTCGTTTTTAATATGGAGTACTTTAACTTGGACGATCATGAAAATTGGGGGTTCTTCTCTTGATATAGTAATACAAATGTTAAAAAGAGCTCGCAAGCTTAATATGACTCTGTGTCGGAATTTAAATTGGCATTTCGATATATTTTGACAATTCTTCAAACATGAATTAAATTTAAAAATATAAAGTCGTATATGTTAAGAAAATAAGTTGTTAATATACTGGAATACAGCTGCTGTTGCTGCTCCTCCTATTAATAGTGAGTATATGAGTGACCACGGTACAAGCAAATGGGACGGGAAGGACACTTGTTCAAATGTGTTATATTATTTCAATCTGTATAAACGGTAATGATATATTAATACTGAATCAACATACCATACGCTAAGACGCTCGCTGTTTTCTGTATGTACAACCCATTCACAATTAAGTTCATATAATATATTCACAACCAGCAACGGAAACAAATGGTCAGAGAGGATGTGCGTCTTTAATGTAAAAATATCGACCTTTCTGTAATCAGAATTTTCGCAATTATCGTTCTGTGTGGCTGCATAAACATTCGGGGAAAACTTAATGTATTTATAAAATCACTTATTTATGAAGAAAAGTCATATTAATAAAAGGGAAATAACTCCTGACAAACCATTTTTCGAACCTTCAGTCTATCATCGACTCTACAAGTTGAGGGAGACTACTCCTTCCTGACAGAACGATCCAATACCTCATCTAGAACACTGATAAGAAATGGTTGTTTGTCATTGTTGAATTCAGGACCCGGTTGTTTTAAAACGTAAGCCATTTGTTTCTGATAGACATGGTTAACATTCTAATTCAAATTAATTTGATAATTCTTGTTAGCTTTTTGTCTGTCTTAAATCAGTATTTAGGAGTATATGTTGCTCGATTGAAAAGTCTGCAGATGTTATCCTTTATAGAAGACTTTATACCAGGTTACTAAGGCTAATTTCACTAAACAGTAAAAATATTGTCCAAATGAGTCCACAGTGTTAAACTAAGACAAAACGTGTTTAAAGTACTTGCATTTGGCATTGTATCCGTTAACAGCAAATGAAAACACATTCATATACAACCGTTACAAAAGATCTATCGGATGATGAATTCAAATGACACATTGATAGTTTACTATATTTGAAAGCGAATGCCAAATCTTTAAAGCAGCGAATATTCATTTTCTGTTTAACGGATGCACTTGTCTTATTAATTTATTATAGTAACTATGACAAAATCAATATAATCCACAATTTATACCTCTTAAAGTAAAAAAAAACATAAGCAAAAAAAACCCCTACTACTACAACATGAAGTCGAGACATTGATTTATACCCTCATATATCTCTTTGACACTTATCAGAAGAGTTTAATATCTGTGATTAATTGTGAAATTTAAGTTCAAGTATGCCTTTCAAGGTAGCGAAGTGGCTAGTGTTAACAACAGACGCCATACACGTTAGCCATGGTTAATTGAAATGTTTTTTTTAGAAATCCATCATTGCATCGTGGTCATAAAGCGGAGAAGTTTAATTAATACTTAAAACTGCCGTTGTCTGTTCTTTGGCCTTTTAGTATAAAATTGACCTCAAAGAACGCCATCTTACTTTAATGCTAAACACCGACTCACTTAGGTAATATTTATGCATAATTACTAGTATTCAAGTTTGTACCAGGTTCAGTGACGCTATCGAACGCACACGATCTATTTTGGAAAATAAGGCCTTTGGCTTGAAGATAATATGTCTTTTGCTACAGCTCACATACAATACTTTGATTGCCAATTTATGTATTTTGACCTCTGACCTAAAGGCTTGACCTTGTCAAGATAAAATATTTAAGAAAGCCGCTTAGTTCTAACGATTTATAAATTGTAAATTAACACGCTATCTTAACAATTCAGTCTCAACTAGCACACCGCACGAAACAAAATCTGATTGATCCTGTACTCACATGACACTTTTAAAACAATGTTATCTGAATCATCGGGAAGAACAAATAAATTCCTTCAGTATGATACTTGTGTTTATAAATACACTTGAATCATCATTAACTGACATGAGAGGGTTTGACAAACCAGACCACGGCTTTGAAGTAAATGTAAATGAATAACATTATTTTTCAAACAGGTGAAAGAGGTGTAATAAAAATGTAAATCAGTAATTTACTGTTCGCGTCAACAAATACTATGTTTCATGCATTAACAGAAAGGCTCATCACAGCCATTGCTTTAATAAATCGCATACGTTTTTGGATAAAATTTGATAAATACTGAATGCTGCAGTTATAAAGTTTATGTTTAAATCTGCCAGTTGCTAATAAGAGCTAGTTGTATCTAAACACACAGGAGATAAGTATAATGGACCATTACGTATATGCGTTACTTTTTACCAAATGACACAATATCAGCAGTTATAATGAATTAAAATGCATTTGTATTCCTCATATTAATTGCCCTTTATTACATTTCCGTAAGTAATTCAAGATTTTCCAGACGAGGCTAACGGCATCTCACAGATTTAAGCGATAGATCGCTGGGAAACCAAAGTGATCGAAACTGAAAACTAGTAATATTTCCTCAATAAGACTATATAAAGCTAAAAACAGTTGCCACACCTGTTGGTTTAAACCAATTTTATGTTGGATTACATAGAAAGCATATTAACAAGACTAGAGCTTATTGAGACGCTCCCGAGTTTTCCTTCCCTGCGTAGCGGCCGGTAAAGATCCACAAATATATTAGATATTTATTAGGCGAAATAACTTATTGTTTTTGCATAAGGAATTTTTCATACACTAAAATAAATACGTGAATATGTATCTTACGAGTTCATTTGCTTGGTTTAAACAAATGTGCATCGTATTAAGAGCGCTTCAAATGTTTAATTTTTCATTTGACTTAAACAAACCAACTACCGGTAGTTCTTTAGATTTAAATAAGTATCGTTAATGCCAATTTTTCTTTTCATTTACAAAAACAACTATGCAAGGATTTATAGTATAATACTGTTGAATCTAATATTTCCTAAAATAGTTCGTTGTCGGTATATTCTTATTAAGGAATGAAAACATGCAATTCCAAACCGAAGGTTATTTAGCAACACATTATCATAGATATATTCCCGAGTTTTTATGTAGTCTATTTTCTCGGCACATAAAATCAGAAAGATATTCTATATTTGATCGCACATTTTTACAGCATACATTGAACTTTGTCCAATCGAATCCCTAAAATATTCAATTTGCTTATGGTCCAAATAATGTCCTTCTTTTTTCCATATATAAACATAAGTTCCATTATCACACACACGCCAGTTAATAAAGTAAGTTAATTCCTTTCGCTTGTATTTATTTTCAAACCAAAATACCGACCTTGAACTTTGACCAAGGGACTTGGTTATAACACACACATCTACCTTTTGGTCGGCTTTCAACGTCTGTCAAGTCCTAGTTCTCTTTGAGATAATGTTTTTGATGTTTCTGCCTTTTGTTTTGATCTTGACATTGTGGCATGGGTCCCTTGGCCAACAATCTATCAAACAGTGCTGACCAGTTATTCAATAATTCATAAATGTTAGAGAAAGATAAGCCTTCGACAATGTGTTTTCCATTATAATCTATTGGCTGTTGTGTGCTATTTGACGATCAATCAATACACGACAAAATAATGCTCTTGACAATGTGCTGAAAGTTTCTGAAATTGATATTTAACTGTGAACTTTCACATGAAACCTTAGAACATGGTTCTTGCGCTTGACGCTAAGTGTAACAATCATCGTATTGTTGTCAAGTTATTAATGCTAGAAAAAAAGTATCGGTTTTAATTTATAAAATTTTATTTTCAAGTCAAGTAAAGTAATATTTATTTTTTAAAGTCGGGTATTTCAAAACATGATAACACAAGCTCTGAAGAGCTTTTAAAGCCGACTTACACATTACATGGCATGGTGACAAACATGTTATTTAACACATATAATGAAACATAGTTATAACAACCCTGTAATTTAGAAACAACAGAGAATATGAGTATGAATTTAAATATTGCTTTAAAAGACTCAAGGTAACTTAATTAATATTACTATAAAAGACTAGCGTTAAAATGTACTAAAATATCAGACAAATTTAATAATTCAGAGCTTAGTAATGAATAAATACATAGTGTACATAGCATACATACATGAAATGTTAAACATAAAAATGAAAAGCAGTACAAAAAGGAAACCCAAGGAACCTAAAGCACATTTAACATAACAAGACACCACAATCCATAGAGGAACATATATTAAGGAAGATAAAACATAAGATAGCAGCTAAAAACAATAACATAGAACATAAACTTCAAAAGCTATATAATATCATTAAGAAAAATCACGATGCTGTAGAATTTTAAGAGTACAAATAAAACATTAAATCTAAGAACGCTATGATTTTTATACAATATACGGCCCAAATTAAAATGTATAGTCTTTATAAGATAGGGAATCTGCTTAATTTACATTTAAATATCAATGTCGACCGTGACTTTTAACATATAGACCTGGGCTTTACACGCATCGATATGGTCTATCATAATTGTCTTGCTTATCTAAAAAGTCTTATAGAGTCCCATCAATGCAGGATAAACCGAAAGGTGACCATGATCTGACCAAATGTCACAAAGATATAGTGATAACTGTTGCCTCTAGAGCTTCTGCTAGCTTTTTCTTTCATTTAATCTAGATTTTTACCCAACATTACACAGTTTCAAACTCAATCCATATATATTTTAGACAAATGTTTTGACCAAGTTTGAAGAAAGTTCGGATATAACTGTGATCTCTAAAGTGTTCACAAGGTTTATTTTTGAAATTTAAGGGCAACTTCTTCGTCCCTGGCGGCAACGGTTTTCGATGTACTGTACTAACTGCCAGTAAAATTGTGATTTCTAACAAGCGTTTTCTTGTTTGAAGTAGTTATCGGCGCACTTGATTCTGTTTTAATCTCGGCCGAGATATAATTGGGACAGATATTCTGAACAATTCCAATGAAGATAGGACAAATAATGCAGCCTGTACAGTGATTACATGGAAAATGAAAACGATTCAAGACGGACGATGGGCAACAAAATTTCTTTGTGTTCAGGTGAACTTTACAGATTTTGCATGTTTTTGGAACCTTTCATCGACAATCAAGCTCTAGACGCGTCTGTTCTTTACATATACTAAACAAGTTATACTGTGCAACACAGTACACATAGAAACCATTTGGATCTGCTAAACACGGTATAGATCAGGAATCTAAACGCTATGTTACAGTTTCCTTTTTTTCTTGAAATATAACTTTTCAACGATTTGTACTTAACAATCCTTAAGAATACTAAGTCAGGGGTTCACACGAAATCAATATTTTTTAGCAGACGCCTTTAAGTTAGTATTATCTTATGTCATGCTCATAATATACTCGTAGAGCTATCTTATTTTTCACATTTTTTGTCTGTTATTCAAGTTGTTTTTGATTTGAAAAATACGCGGATTTCCAATCTCAGATATATTGTTTTAATGCAAGTTTGAAATATTTAACAATCTGAATTCGATCAATGTTAAACAGTCGTCATGCACAAGAAAACCATACGTATTACTACAAACTTCTGCCATGAACCCACGTTCAAGTCACACACATTGAAGTAGTTTAAGATTATAAATAAGTTCCGATTATTAAGCAGTTCCCGTTAACATTCATCTTCAAAAATTCACTGTAAAAATATTTTGACTTATTAAATAAAACTTTCTATTGATTGCTTGATAAAAACCTATTTACCGTAAAATTACAAACTTTAACTTTGTTAAATTTGTTTACATCCGGTCAAGCGTCTATTAACCGAGACAGGTGCCCGCGCGTCTGCTGCAATTTTCAGAAGCAAAACGAACAACGTTCGTAACATCTATAAAATAATATACGTCAATGGCTCCAAAAAGAAAAAAGGATATTTGCAAATATGTTTTAAATCATTACTCTTTAAGCAGGTACAAAACCGTTTGCAAAGCTGTGTGTATAAAGTCTGTTTGAGCGGTGTTTCTGAGGTCATGCTTTTAACCCATTGCGGTTAATGTTACATGTACATTGTGAAATTTAGGGTTTTCTCAGGGTTTTCTTAATATTTTTATTTCAAATGGATAAGAATGGGACATACTTATTTTGATGTTCCAGTATTGTAAAACTGTTTGAATATATAGACTGAAACTGTTATTTTAGGCAGAGTAGCCAGGGCAATGGGCTTGGCCTTGGGGGTAAATGACCCTTTGCAAAACTAAGATTGTAACATGATTTTTTTAACCAATTTGTTTAAGCTCGATTGCATAACAAGCCTAATGCTTAAATGAAACGCTCTCGAGTCCGTTTCCTTGGTGTCTATGAGGGAGATCTATAGAACGCTCCCACAATGGGGATCGAACCCATGACTTCCCGATTGCTAGGCGGACACCATATCCACTACGAAACGGAGACCTTAATTGTAACATAATAAATTAAATGGAATTGAACTATACATGTAAGGTAAATAGTTTTATAATTAAATATATAATATCTACCAAAATCTTTATTTTATTGTTAAATTTCCTTTAATTTATTATGCGCCCCTTCGAAGAAGAGGGGGTATATTGTTTTGCACGTATCGGTCCGTCCGTATGTCCGTATGTATGTCCGTCCACCAGATAATTTCCGGATGATAACTTCCGAACGCGTAGGCCTAGGATCATGTAACTTCATAGGTACATTAATCATGACTTGCAGATGACCTCTATTGATTTTTGAGGTCACTAGGTCAAAGGTCAAGGTCATGGTGACTCGAAGTAGTAAAATGGTTTCCGGATGATAACTCAAGAACTCTTACGCCTAGGATTATGAAACGTGACAGGTACATTGATCATAAATCGCAGATGACCCCTATTGATTTTGCGGTCACTAGGTCAAAGGTCAAGGTCACGGTGACCTGAAGTAGTAAAATGGTTTCCGGATGATAACTCAAGAACGCATATGCCTGGGATCATGGAAACTTCATAGGTACATTGATCATGATTCGCAGATGACCCCTATTGATTTTGAGGTTACTAGGTCAAAGGTCAAGGTCACGGTGACTCAACTTAATAAATGGTTTCCGGATGATAACTCAAGAACGCATATGCCTGGGATCATGGAAACTTCATAGGTACATTGATCATGACTCGTAGATGACCCCTATTGATATTGAGGTCACTAGGTCAAAGGTCAAGATCACGGTGAAATAGTAAAATGGTAAGATGATAACTCAAGAACGCTTACCCATAGGTTCATGAAACTTCATCGGTACATTGATCATTACTCGCAGATGACCCTTTTAATATCCAGGTCACTAGGTCAAAGGTCAAGGTCATGGTGACCCGAAACAGTAAAATGGTTTCCGGATGATAACTCAAGAACGCTTACGCCTAGGATCACGAAACTTCATAGGTACATTGATCATGACTCGCAGATGATACCTATTAATTTTCAGGTCATTAGGTCAAAGGTCAAGGTAACGGTGACTTGAAAAAGAAAAATGGTTTCCAGATGATAACTCAAGAACGCTTATGCCTAGGATCATGAAACGTCATAGGTGGATTGACCATGACTCGCAGATGACCCCTTTTTATTATCAGGTCACTAGGTCAAAGGTCAAGGTCACGATGACTCAACTTAGAAAAATGGTTTCCGGATGATAACTCAAAAACGCGTACGCCTAGGATCCTGAAACTTCAAAGGTACATTAATCATGACTCTCAGATAATCCCTATTGACTTTCGGGTCACAAGTTTATCTTGTTACTGTATTGTGATACATATTTCACCTTGTTACTGTACTGTGATAAATAATATATTCTACTTCTTACCTGACAGTGATACATAATTAACTTCATCCCTGACAGTGATACATATTTATGCCCCCCTTCGAAGAAAAGGGGGTATATTGTTTTGCATATGTCGGTCGGACCGTCGGTCGGTCCGTCGGTCGGTCCGTCCACCAGATGGTTTCCGGATGATAACACAAAAACGCTTAAGCCTAGGATCATGAAACTTCATAGATACATTGATCATGACTGGCAGATGACCCCTATTGATTTTCAGGTCACAAGGTCAAAGGTCAAGGTCACAGTGACTCGAGATAATAAAATGGTTTCTGGATGATAACTCAAAAATGCTTACGCCTAGGATCATGAAACTTCATAGGTACATTGATCTTGAATGGCAGATGATCCCCATTGATTTTCAGGTCACTAGGTCAAAGGTCAATGTCACAGGGACTCGATATAGTAAAATAATTTCCGGATGATTACTCAAGAATGCTTACGCCTTGGATCATGAAACTTAATAGGTACATTGATAATGACTGACAGATGACCCCTGTAGATTTTCAGGACTCTAAGTCAAAGGTCAAGGTCACAGTGACTCGAAATAGTAAAATGGTTTCCGGATGATATCTCAAGAATGCTTACGCCTAGGATCATGAAACTTCATAGGTACATTGATCATGACTGGCAGAAAGCCTTATTGATTTTCAGGTCACTAGGTCAAAGGTCAAGGTCACAGTGACTCGAAACAGCAAAATGGTTTCCTGATGATAACTCAAGAATATTTAGGCCTAGGATCATGAAACTTCATAGCTAGATTTATCATGACTGGCAGATGATGGCTATTGATATTCAGGTCACTAGGTCAAAGGTCAAGGTCACAGTGACAAAAAAAAGGTTTTCACACAATGGCTGCCACTACAACTGACAGCCCATATTGGGGGCATGCATGTTTTACAAACAGCCCTTGTTATGTAAAAAACTATCAAAAAGGACTATTTATCCTCGTAATTATATAGAATCTACCTACAGACAAGCATTAAGAGCTGCTTTTATTTTAATGACTTTTGAAATAAAATGTGGTGCATTAATTGTATACTTAGATCATCATCCGTTAAATTATTATTTTTGAAGTTCTTACCTCCTTTTTTATGCCCCCGTATCAAATGATTGGGGGTATATTATTTTTGGCCTATCTGTATGTCTGTCATTGTATGTCCCAAAACTTTAACCTTGGTCATCACTTTTGCAATATTTTAAATTCTAACTTGATATTTGGCATGCATGTATATCTCATGGAGCTGCACATTTTGAGTGGTAAAAGGTAAAGGTCAAGGTCATCCTTCAAGGTCAAAGGTCATTTTTTTCTAAAATAGCTGCAGTGCGGCTTCAAAGCACAGTAGGGGGCATTGCGTTTCACAAACACAGCTCTTGTTGGACTTGCTTATTTAAAAATGATTTTTGTATTTTAGGTCGAGCATGGAACCAGTCCAATTATAATATCAGCTGGAAAAGTAAAAAAAAGTATAATAGGACAAGGCGTGCCCTATATGTTGTGAAGGTAAAGAACCTTACAGTAAACAAAGCAACTTTTTTGCACAACTTAAGTTACAGTTACTTATATAGAAGGGTAACAGGAGAGACTCGAGTAGATGCCAGGAATGGTTCAGCTCCAGTATTCTCCCCTACGGAAGAGGCAGAACTGGCCAATTATGTTAGTGAGAAGGCACAAAAAGGAATGGGTTTGAGGCCATGCGAAATTTTGGACCAGGTACAGGAGATTGTTCAGAAAAAGAAAAGGATTACTCCATTCAGCCAAGATAGACCGTTATATGTGTGGTATAAAAAGTTTATGGATCGAAATAAACATATCATAGGAATGAGGCGTGAAGTTTTATTAGAAGCATGCAGGAGCAGACTAACCAGTGAAAAGCCTGATAGCTGGTATTCAAAGTTTAGAAATTTTCTTGTTTAAAAGAACTTGCTAGGCAAACCAGAACAGATTTAGAATGCAGATGAGACAGGTTTCCAGATGGGAAGCAACGCAGGCAATGTTATAGGTCCGTGCAGAGATAAGTTTCCTAATCAAGTGCCCCATATGTCTGAGTCTTCAACAAAGTCTCATTTTACTGTCATGTTTTGTGCAAGTGCTAGCGGGGCAATCATGCCGCCATTTTATGTATACCCTGATCCACCACCTAAAGGGGTCCATCCCCTGAGTTGCTCTTTGCCTGGCGGTAGAGTGGAGTACACAGAAAAGGTCTGGAAGAACTCTGAAACTTTTGAAAAGTATCTTGATCTTTTTGAATCGCATATTATTACAGAGAAGCCAGTTGTACTTCTCATAGACTCAGTGGGATCTCACATTAATAGGAAGAACTTTTCAAAGCTCTTTCTCATGGAATTGCATTATATAGAATTAGTCCTAACGCGACCCATCTAATGCAACCCCTTGATAAAAGGGTGTTTGGTCCTCTTAAACAGCAGTGGTACAAGACAGTGCGGAAACACAATCGCGAACAGCCAGGTGTGACTATCAACAAAATACATTTTGCTGAAAAACTGAAAATCTGTTACAATGACTTCTATAAACCTTCCACAGTTGTCATTAGCTTCCGATCCTCTGGAATATATCCTGTAAACAGAGCAGTTATTGTTGATGCACAACTAAAAACAAACTATACATTTAGTGAACCAATAGAAAAGAAATCTGACAAGAACAATGAGGATCTAGGGCAGGAAAAAGGTGCTGTAGATGTTCATGAGAAAGTATTCCATGTTTTTGAGAGCGTTTTATCCACACCAGTGACGCGAAAGTATGAACAGCGTATAAACGAAAAGTATGATGTAACCGGAGTTTTCCGAGTATATGACAAATATAAACTACTTAAATCAAAGGTGAAACCAAGGGAGACTGCAGATGATGTTGAGCCAAGCACATCAAGTTCAACTAACCAAGCAGGTCTAAATGAACGCAATTTCAATATTGTATCAGACTTCAGTGACAAATTATGATATCTTGCTAAGCAACTCAGAATTGTGGAGTACAAGAACAATCCTTATTATGTGCATACCAAATATTTGATGTCAGTATTATTATACCCCCACAAATGAAGTTTAGAGGGGTATATAGGCGTGAGCTTGTCTGTCGGTGGGCCCGTCCGTATTAAGTTTCCGCTCTCTAATTCAAGTTGTTTTCATCGGATCTTCACCAAACTTGGTCAGATGTATCTAAATGATGTCTAGGTCACGTTTGAATATGGGTCATGCCGGGTCTAAAAGTAGGTCACGCGGTCACTTAGTGCGTTTTAAACATTGAGCATGGTGTCCGCTCTTTAATTCAATTAGTTTTCATCATAACTTCACCAAACTTGGTCAGAAGTTGTATCTAGATGATTTTATGGTCAAGTTCGAACATTAGCCATTCCGGATCAAAAACTAGGTCACGGAGTCACTTAGTGCGTTTTAAACATTGAGCATGGTGTCCGCTGTTTTTGTGTGAAGACAACATGCAAAATATTCTGTGTCAATGCGGCATGTGGGGGTGTTCGTCATATCTGTGACAAAGCTGTAGCTTGATTTGTAAAAAGGTTTCGAAAACTGAAGTTTGTTGCGTTTTTTTTTTATTTATCTGATACATTTATTTTTCATTTGTAGACACGAGATGTGAGTGGTGGATCAAAACAGCGTGGCACATGCTACCGAATTACTTTGAAAAAATTCTGTCATCAACGGCTACCATGCTTTTGAAATAAGGCCTTTCAGAAATACAACCACGTTGCGTCCTTCTTGTTCAGCCAGAGTATACTTATATACATGATAAGGGTGCTTGTTTGGTTTGGATTCCATCATTAAATGCATTTCAGAAAGACCAACATTCTATGCTAGCTGATGATAAAAGACAACTTAAACTATGCGATGTGGCTGATTTGCCAATAGGTAATGTCCAAAGGTCATTGGCAACCCACTTCAGGGAAATCATGGACAAAGGGGGCGAGGTATCTGCAATTGTCACTGGAGACCCTGTACAGAGTTACCCACCCTGGCCATTTTAAAATGAACCCGGAGGCGGAGTTGTGTTACCCTGTGATTATGTTATTTCAACCTCTTGTAAAGATGACCATAATAGTATAACAGACACATTGAATCATATGCCAGAAGGGTCTGCTATGTAACTTTTGATGTGCTAGAACTGCAATAATGTCATATTTCAATCTAACTTGTGAAAACATTCAAAAAACAATTCATGCTTTTTTATACAACATTTGAGGCTTGCCATCAGATGCTTTCTGATTATGAAACCTTTACCATATGGTTATTTGTGCAATGGAGCACAAAATGTGTAAATATAGGTTTATATTGCAGAATACGTGACTTGGTTACATTTATGTCATGACATGTTGGCTAGTTTCATGTTTTCAGTGTATTTGTCATGACATGATGGCTTGTTTCATGTTTTTTGAGGTATTTGTCACGACATGTTGGCTAGTTTATTTTTTCAATGTATTTGTCATGAAATATCAACATGTTTGCCAGCTTTATATTTCAAGAGAGTGGTCATAACATATTAGCTAGTTTTATGTTTTCAAGTAATTTGTAATGACATGTTGGCTGGGTACATTTTTCATAATATTTGCCATGAAACATTGGTTACAGTTATGTTTTCAGGGTATTTGTCATGACAAAATTGTTAGTGTCATATTATCAATGTGTATTTGTATGATATATTTTATATTTTCATGTTTTTGTCATGACATTGTTGCTAATTTAATGTTTTCAAGATATTTGTCATTACATAATTTCTACTTTCATGTTCTCAATGTATTTGTCATGAAATATTGGCTAGTTTGATGTTTTCAAATAATTTGTCATGCAATGATGTCAAGTTTAATGTATGTGTGGGTATCTGTAACAATGGAAAGTGCATGCAACTTGAAACAATACTTAGTACTCTCTACACTGCAATATACAAGAAAAGATAGTTGTATGGTTTCTGCTCATGACCCCTTTACCCATCGTCATTTGTTATATATCACAAAATGTCTAAATCTTAATTTGACTGTGACTTTGTTCATGTTTTAAAGTAATTTGTACTGACATAGTGGCTAGCTTTGTGTATTTGTCATGCTATGTTGGGTAGTTTCATGTTTCCAATATTGCATTTCATGCCATTACGGTATTCACTTTTTATGCCCCCGGATCGAATGATAGGGGGCATATTGTTTTTTGGCCTATCTGTCTGTCTGTCATTGTATGTGTCCCAAAACTTTAACCTTGCTGACAAAGCTTTTGCAACTTCATATTTGACATGCATGAGTATCTCATGAAGCTATACATTTTGAGTGGTGAAAGGTCAAGGTCATCTTTCAAGGTCAAATGTCAAATATATGGCTTCAAAGCGCAGTAGGGGGCATTGTGTTACCCAAACACAGCTCTTCAAAGCCTTCAGAATATGTGCCTTTTCTGTGATTTTGTTAGTTATTTATGTATTTAATACTGTAATATTTAACCAGTAAAAGTTAAAGGTATGTAGTAACAACTACTTTATTGGAGTGACACGTTGACTGTGTGATCAATACTGATTTTGCCATATGAAGGCTTTTTAGCTCACCTGAACACAACGTGATTATGGTGAACTTTTGTGATCGCCTTTTGTCCGTCGTGCGTAGTCAAAATTTGCCTTGTGAACACTCCAGAGGCCACATTTATTGTCTGATCTTCATGAAACTTGGTCAGAATATTTGTCCCATTGATACCTCGACTGCGTTCGAAACTGTGTCAATGCTGGGTCAAAAACAAGGTCACTAGGTAAAAAAAAACAACCTTGTGAACACTGTAAAAGTCACATTTGATGACCAATCTTCATGTTACTTTGTAAAAATGTTTGTCTAAATGATATGTTGGTTGAGTTCAAAAATGATTCCGGTCCCTTGAAAAACATGGTCGCCAGGGGGTGGGGCAGTATTCCTTATATGGCTATAGAGAAACCTTGCGAACACTCTAGAAGTCACATTTTTAGTTCAATCTGAATGACACTTGCTGATCTTCACGCATGGTGACAATCTTTATGAGCATAATATTTTTGCTCATGGTGAACTTTTGGGATCACATTTTGTCAATTGTCTGTCTTTCGTTGTGCGTCATGAATATCGGCCTTGTTAACACTGTAGAGGCAACATTTATTGTTGGATCTTCATGAAACTTTGTCAGAAAAATTGTCCCAAAATATATATTGAACGAGTTTAAAAATGGTTCCAGTCTGTTGAAAAACATTTCCGCCATGGGGCCATTTGTTGTTCATTCTTCATGAAACTTGGTAAGAACATTTGTTCTATTGATTTCTTGGGCTGCACAGAACAGGTCATTTCTTTTTAGCTAAGATGAGCGACTTAGGGCCTTTCAGGCCCTCTTGTTTTATATTTTTCCTCAATATGTGTTCAATCATCTTTCCTTTATTTGTGTTTAATTTATGTCCCTTTGTTTAAATTCATCATCTTCCCTTTATTGTCCCCTACCGGTTTCATCGGTGGGGACTCATCGTTTGCGCTCCGTGTGTCAGTCTGTCCGTCACACTTTTCTGGATCTTGCGATAACTTTTAAAGTTCTAATATTTTTTCATGAAACTTGAAACATGGATAGATGTCAATAAGGACATTATGCACGTCATTTCATTTTGTTCCTACGTCAAAAATTCGGGTTGCTATGGCAACCAAAAAATATTCTGACATTGGTGGAGCCGGTAGGGGACATTTATTGCTTGGCAAAAGTTTTGTTTTTATTCACTTATTTTCCCTTTATTTATGCATATTATATTTCCTTCAGTTTTGTACAATCATCTTTTCTTGCAGTGTTTCTGTCAATCATTCAAAGAATGGTGCTGGTTCAAATAGTTTAATTTGTGCAATGTGTGATGTTATTGTACAGTTGTATGATACATTCAGCTTTGGGTATACTATATTAAAGCCATGAAGTATTTCTATGTGAATTGCTTATTTATCCCTTTTATGTTTTATATTTCCAAACTGATTTGCAGTAGTAATAATGTGTGCAGTTGATTGAATACTTGTTCGTTGAGGTGGCAAATATACTACTCAAAATAAGCTTTGGGTCACTTTTTATTTTCAAATTATTTTAAACTTTGGATGACATTCATTTTTAATGTTATTTTGCAGGTTTTGATATAAGAATGTGTGTTTTTGATTTTATTTGTATGAATTGATTATCAATGATGCGTGACGCGGGCTGATTCTAGCTAGGGGTGAGCTTTAAATTACACATACTAAAACAAGTGATCCTTAGCAAATTTTAAATAGTATATTTTCTGTCATTGTTTGTTTTGTTTTCATTGTTGTAAGTCTATATTTTAATATAGATCTGTTAACCAATTTTATACATATACATAAGCTATGACAGTCTAGTCATTCTATTTTATTTTTTGTTTGTTTTGTTGTTGGTTTTTAATTGATCTCTTGATCTCAGGAAAGATATGAATAAAATATGTTAAAATGACAGATTATAAGTTTAATATTCCTTGACATTTGATGACAAACATAAATTATTTTAAATAAAAGCAAACACGTTTGTTAAGGTGTCATGACAAGCAGGGTATTTTGTTTCCTGAAACACAGACACTAAACACTGGTCCCCCCCCCTCCCAAAAAAAAATGCCATAAAGTATGAATGGCAAATAAATGTCATTATACACATAAATCAGAAAAATGCAGTATAACAAGTATAGTCGTTAATGTTCGGAACAAGTGCCCATTTCTATCTCAAGTCATCCGTCTGCTCTCATAAAACTTACTGAAACACACAAAGCATAATAATAACCTTTAAACAAACAGAGCATGAACAAACAAGAGATTGCCAAGCAATATTGTCCCCTACCAGTGAAATTCCACCATTGTCGATAATTTATTTTTTAAATATTTTTTGCCATAGCAACAAGAATTCTTGACGTATAACGAAATGAATTGACGTGCATACTCTCCATATTGCCATCAATCCATGTTTCAAGTTTCATGAAAAAATATTAAGAACTTAAAGTTATCGCATGATCCAGAAAAGTGTGACCGGCATACTGACATAGTGACACACGGAGCCCAAACGATAAGTACCCTCTGGTTTCACCGGTAGGGGACAATAACAATGTAAAAGCTCTACCCTTCTTGCCTGTCGAATGATCAAACCTACAAATATGTGCACGAGGAGATCTTAATTTCCACACCACTGAACATGCAACACCTTCAAAACCTGTATGACCAGTTTATTCAATTACACAACGATACTTAATGCATTAATATTAAGATGCTCTTCAATTTTCTTTAAACGTGTAATATGAAGGAAATCTGACAGTTAAAATACAGTTTGAGACGGTCCCTAATGTTTGTATTCGGAACAGATATTGTCAACCGGAAGTGGTTAAATACACTCGGACAAACATGTAAAATATGCCAAGGTATACATATGCCTGTAAAGTAAAACATTGAAGCATCTTTTAGGTAAGATATTTTGCTTCTAAAAGAAAAGCAAACAATTTTACAATTCATTCTTTTAATATATGTATTCACAATGATAAAACATATTAACCGGAACTGACCGACGAACTGTATATGGATAATAGAATGTGCTTTATATATTAATTATTGAAATACTTTAATAATATAGATCTACCTTATAATAAGAAGAAAACAGATCATTCAAACATTTTAGCTAATAATGTTTCATGAATTGTGAAAAACTTGTTTACTGTCTTAACATTATTTATTATTTTTCAACTTTTAAATATCATCATGAAACGCTAATTCAACTCTCCTGTCTCCAGTCGAATCCCACATTTGATGAATTTGTTTTCGATCAACTGGAATGTGTTTATGCACCAACATTAAAGCGATGCCATTAAGCCGTTCCTCTTTCATAGTAGAACGTGTCCACGTTTTAAGCCTTCGCAATTCGCTAAAACTCCGCTCACATGTACAAGAACCAACGGGCAAGTTTATTCAAATATTCTATAGACCCAGACCTGGCCGTAAAACACCCGATTCTAGTTCGTTACGTTTCGATGTCCACCATGATTAAAGCATCGAAGTGTACAGTGCGATGCTTTGTTCAATATATAGATTTTGCAAATCATTTTGCTGAGCCATTTTGGCATCCATTGAAGTTATTACATGGAAATAAGTATCTGCCTCAACATGAACCAATTGTACTCAATGATAATATTTGTTTGTAAATATCATAGTACCTAAAATTCATTAATTGCCTCAATTTCTTATATAAATTGTATTCTTTGACATAAATTTTCCTTTTTTCCTGGTAATCTCAAACTTGCTCTGCAAATTTAAGCAACTGCCTCGGTGTGCCTCAGCGTGGCTACGACGCTGAACATGTAAACGTTAACATGCTTATTTTAAGTAAGATAAGGGATATACAAATTTATGTTGTTGCTGAATTTGATTGAAATATTTGAAACGGATTGATTTGTAACGATATTGCTTTTGTAGTCAGTGAACTAATTGGTTTTAGTTTTCTTTAAACTTTAATTTTGTATCATTTCTTAAATTTAATATTTTGTTCAGGTGTTATACTTACTACATGCAAACCTAATTAGGGCAAAACAATTACATGTTTCATATGAGCAGTAATTTGGACCAACTTACAATGTTTTGATCATATAAATAAACAGATAAAGTAATTCATTAACAATATAATTTGCTTGTTTTAACCGTTATAGATTTGTATGATCGATAAAAGTGTGTGTAATAATGTAAAATTCATTTATCATAATTTGAATTGAATACTGATGTCAAATTTCTTTTATACCTTTACCCTACGTGACCAAACAAAAATGCACTCGATAACCAAGACCCAACCTGATCGAACAACAACAGGCAAAAGGAGCAATACAAACATGACCCGACAATATCAGTTTCGACGAGCAATTACAAACCTGACCAAAAATAATCAATTGCCAACCTTACACGACAATACCCGAACCGATGATAAACATCCAAGCTTATGCAGCAACATCAGACTTGAGGAGAAATAATCATCATGTACCGGCCACCAATTACTTCTTATTCAGGAGCGATACCCAGCATCACCCGAAAATACCAGGTTCGAGGAGTAATACCCAATCTTACCCGGCAATATCAATCGCGCACATGAACCAACAAAACCAGATTCTTAAGAGCAATGCCCGACATAATACGCTAATACCAGACCTGACGATACTTTACTTTACTCTACAATATCGGATGCAGGGTTCAATATTCAACCTAACCCGATAATAACGACCTGAGGAGCAATACGAAAATGGCCCGACAATACCAGACCAGAGAAGCAGTACAAACATTACACGACAAAACCAGACCTGAGGAAAAATACCACACATGGCTCGACAATACCAGACCCAATATGAAACACCAAACCTATCCCGACAAAACGTTACCCGACAATACCACACAGAAGAAGCAATACACAAGAAGGCTCGACGTTACAGGACCAAGGGACCAGTACCCAAACTGAGCTGACAATACCGTGGTTGAGTTTTTATAACCAACATTTTCCGACAATACTAGACCTGAGGATCTATACCTAAGATTGCTTTGACAATACCAGACCTGATGATCAATTCCCAAACATACCTTACAATACAAGACCCGAGGATCGATATTAACCTGACCTGAAGATATAGTAAAGTTAAATACCAAGTATTAAATAATAAATATAATGTGTTATTGTTTAAATTCTGCTTCATATGAGTAGGTCTGCATGACATAATGTCTCTGTTGGAAAAGAACATGCAGACAGCACACTTTAGTTTAACGAAAGCATTAAGGTCACGTCGCTGTGTTCCGTAGTAGTCTTTTTCAAAAACCGTCGAAATATAAACACTTGAATGATTCATTATTTAAATAAGGGGTAATCTCGCAGTCAACCGATCTAGAGATGTATATGTATCGTCTTAATTTATCAAACTAATGAGATTCGATGAACGTGTGCATCCCCACGTGAAGATTGTAGAGATATAACGTATGGATCAACACTATGCCCCTTTGTTAAGAAACGTGTTTGATATCGAACAGAAACACATGAATTTGGAATTAAATAAATGAAACATAAATGTGTTCAGAAAAGTGCCAAAGTGTAACAAACATGTTGACACATGGGCGCACAAAATTAAACATATATTCTCCCCCAACAAACATATATTTGAAGAAAGGATATACTTATGGTTTTTAAGACAATTATTTGTGTTCATGCATTGCAATTATTTAGTGGTTTATGAATCTACTTACGTTAAATAATTGCAAGTCATTTTAGAAGTAATAATTATTAAAACCTGTTCAATTGATATTTTTAAATAAATTAACTAACGTAAACCATTATTGTTTTTCGGCAAATAAGTGAAGTATATTGTCATGAAATTCAATGGAGTTGGTCATGTTTCATGATCACAATAGCCTGCATGTTAATTGAGAATAGGCTCCTTAACAAGTCTCAAAGAATTGTTAAATCAGATATGTCAATCAAGTTTTATTCAAACCAGTAATCAAACGGGTATATGTAGTTGATCAGTTACTGTTATGAGAAATACAAAAAAGAATAGATAAAACACTTGACCAGACTTTTACATTGCCCAAATGATAATTATCTTATTTTAAATGTACGTAATTAAAGGGGCATATTGACGGTACTATGTAAGTAGTTTTTGATTTTATAGTTCTTGTACATCTAATATATATTTTGACACTTTTTATAAACGCTGATTAAAACCTTTTATTTTATAATATAACAGTTATTTCCAGGGACAAATTTACGATGAATTGTGCATTAAGTACCCCTAAACATTTGGGCACTATTTATAAGAGATTGGCAGAGAAGGGAATTTGTCGAACCTCAAATCTGCTTTTTTCCACCGATGTATACTAATTCGTTTAATATTTTGTAAATGTTTATTTAACATACAGCACATTTAAAGACAATTGTGTTAAATGATATCATTGTTTTCAACATAAAATGTCAGTGTATTGAGCCGAAGCTATATCAAAGACATTATTATAATAGACCTGTGTTTACAATGGCTATCACATTACATCCGTTGCAAGAGATTTTATCGACCGTTACAATTTGCTTTGTACCACGATTATCCAATAGACATGGCCTTTGCAGTGGTTCGCTTGTCTACGTTGCAAAATGCCTCCGCATATTTAAAAATATACATATTGTCAGATTTTTTTCCTTAATGGTAAGGGCCGGCGGAGAGAAACAATTGTAAAACAAGTAATCGCTAGAATGGGATCAATTTTGACCCAAGCGCTATAATTTGATCAAAGTTGGATTTTGTGATCTTGAAGAGTTTCAAATTTTCGGAAATTAGAAGGAATACAATTTAAAAGAAAACACACGGGTAAGTGGGTCATATCATTATTGTTATTATAATTTCCAGTAGTTTAAAGGAAAATAGCAGTTTTTAAGGTCAGTCTAGCCGGTTTAAAATGTAAAAAATATGGAAGTTAAATATATAAGGAGTTTTACAATACTTAATCTTATGATATAACTTATATTAAACCCACGTCCGAAAAAACACTATGTATCCCACTTGAATTGTAAACTGTGACAACGTTAAGTGACAAAAACTGTTGAAACAACATATGTGAAGGTTCTAAAGACGGTACAATAACAAGCTACGTGTACACAAACTGAAACTGCTGTTACTTCACTCAACAAAGCATATTTGTATAATTCAAACATGTAACTATAATATTAACCAGCATTCTTATATTGGCGGAATCGTACGTACGCATTCTATTATTGCTTTTAAAGTCTGCCTCGAAATCCATTAAGGTTCATGTAGAGGCTTCAGTTTGAAAAATGTGGGACCCCTAGCATTGAACTCAAATTTGACTAAATGAAGAGTGCCACATTGAAAATGTTTACATATTTGCTTAAAAGGATGGTTTTCCTTCAAACTGCTACCAATTTTGTGCAGCAAAATCTCATATCATCGACAAAATCAATCAAAATACAAAGCGATTTTAACACAAAAATAGACATTATTTTCAAAAATCTGAATGGTGTTTATTCAACGTTTTTCGGCGGAAAATTATATAACTAGTTAATAATATCGACATTGATGAGGACAAGTTACGCTTAAATAGTAATTTATTTTTCATATCTAGAAATATGAAAACTCGAACACATGTCATTTCATGACGATGGGGACAGCCATTTTTAGATTAATAAAATTGAAAGAAACATGCTAAAAACTCACTAATCGCCTAATTGACATTCCAAACGGTTGACGATGACAAATGCACTGGATTGTAATCTTTCCGTTGATGTGTGCAAACTGCATGATCAGACCTCATAAACACTCCAAAAAATAACTTTGTAAGAAGCATTTCACCAATGTTTACAATTGTTGTCGAATCACATGTACTTGTATTATTGCGCACAAAATAGTACGCTTACAGACTGACAGAAAGATCGATACGAAACTCCGTTTAATTCATCACGGTATACTATTGTATTGATAATATATAATAATAATTCGCTTCAACAACCTAAATGTAAAAAATAATTCTTTTAAACGGAGTTTTTAATAACGAAAGGGAAAACAACGGAAGTCGGATGGATATTATGTGAGATGCACTTCGGCTCCAGAAAAAACAATACAAATACACTAAAAAAGACGTGTGGGGGGAAATTTTCAGCTGTAAAATATTTAAAATGGGGTAAGTGATTATATCTCTGTGTGATCATTTCTGTTATTAAGCGCGATCTCTTCCTGATTAAAGTTAACAGTTGTTTTACTAGTCGCGACCCAACTGTCAAAATAATGATTTGTTTTCTCAGGTATGTGTATACACATACCAGGTTTTCTTTCTACTTCACGTGATTTCGACCGATTTGTACTGCACGTTTTTGCTACGGAGCACAGCGAGTGCCACGCTTTCAAAATGGGTAGAAGGAATCGATATATAAATGTATAAAAAGATTCGGTTTGCGAAAATGAACACATTATTCAAAACGGTACAAGGACAATAGTTGTTCAGGAAGGAAGGAAGAAAAAAACATGATACCTAGCTGTGAATTTCTATGTAAAACTATGATTTCTAGAGTCGTCTGCACAAAACTTATAAGATCTTGTTATTGGTGAGCAATATCTCCTTTTATCACAATGATTTCTACCCAGCCAAACCTTTTTTCTTTATATTCATTTACAATTTTATATGTCGTCTGCAATTTCTTTCAATTTGAGATGGTTTAAAATTGTCCATTTGGTTATAGTAAAATTGTTAAGCCCTTGAAATAGAATGTTGACTCGTATTATCCACCATTCCTGGATTTTAAACAGTAGTTCAGTTTAGTTATTTTTAGAACTTTGTTTAGGAAAATTATCCAAAAAATGCAGTTGAATAATTACTCATTTGTTGTTTTCTGACAATAATTTTCTGTGAAATGTTGCTAACTTGACCTTGTATATGTATATAGCTTTGTATTTAATTAACTTACGGTAGAGCATATCCTTCCTAACTTTAGATTGAGATTTCCTAAATAAGTGTAAAAATGTATTGGTTTTAAACAAAAATATGAATAAAGCAAAAAAATATTGAATGTCAAAAATATGTTTATGTTATTTTATCCGTCTTTACCTTTAAAATGATATATAGTTTTACCATATTGTACAACATTGAATGAAGAAAACCGAAATCAAAGTTTTAATGAATTTTATCCATCCCATAAACCTTAACTAAATAAGTTGCGCATTTGGCTTCCATCCAATATATGATCCGTCATAAAAAGCTGAAAACCTTAGGCTTGCTGGTGCGAATATTTAAAAGAATGCGACGAAACCGCACTAAGCCAGAGAAAATATACAATACTCATACGTATGTACATGTAAGGAAAACATGACTCACCCGAAAACGTGTGTCACCGCGAACTCGTCTTAAATTACAATGCGGAAACTTACACAATGCACTGGAAGGCTAAAGTGAAACGCAGTGAATACTCTTGTTTTACGAAATATATAACATATTTGAAGGACGATTAAGTAAGATAATCATATGTGTCGATAATTTTTCTGTTGTTTGCTGAAAAAAACTAATAGATTTAACAATTAATAATAAACAAACAGTATTATATAAGCGTTTCGATTACTTACCGTCGATATGATCATTTTTCGGTAATCTCGACTTGGATTAAAAGTAATAATCCAAACACAGAACATTGAATTAGACTATTTAATGGGTACATCTCTTTGTTTAGAACATGTCATCATTTGGGGATATGAAATAAGACCTTCGGATTCATGGCATGTTGGTAAATGCTGTAATCTAATTCACAAATCTCGTTAGACACTCAATTAAGGGAATGTTTTTGTTGTCAGTTGATATTGAACCTGATAGTTGCAAGATCCGATGCGATAGAATATGGGTTCCAGTATATTTGAGGAAATATATTAACATGAATAAGTCATAAGGAAATTGTATTATAATTTATTTTTGTTTAGATACTTTGAGAATGTGTTTGCTGTTTATTCTCATGTCCAAAGTACTATAAGTTGAATACTCCGGTATAAGCTCGATTTCGAGAAACCTCACAAAGATGTGGGTACAAACAAGATGTTAAACTTTAAATTCAAAGTCACTGAACAAGCGTATCAGCTTAATATATTTTAACTACCATTGGTTAAAATAGGTTTAGTGGTTGTTTTCACTTACTAAATAGATTGATCCCAATAGTGTGAGGATCCGGAGAACAACTTTTACTATTATTTTAAATTAACACAGAACATCGCCGGTCCAGATCAGGTAAGTACGGTTTACTTGTCACACAATTGTTTGATTTTATGACTTTGTAAGAATAGTCAAATAGAATATTTCAGTACATCTCATCTCCTGGAACCTAAGCATAATAAAGCAGTTTGAATATACTAATTGAGATGTAATAAGTCATTACATAACATATAACAATAAAGTCGCATTTACTGTGCCCCTTTCTATGTTAAAGGGGCCTTTTCACAGATTTTGGCATGTTTTGAAGTTTGTCATTAAATGCTTTATATTGATAAATCTAAATATTAAATTTTAAAAGCTCCAGTAAAAAATCAAATATAAAATTTAAAAAAAGAAAAAAAAAAGTAGCCCGCAGCAGGGTTCGAACCAGTGACCCTCGGAAACCTGAAGTAAAAACGCATTAACCAACTGAGCTATCCTGCCAAGCATACAAATGACGCGTATTTTATACCTTATATAAGCAATCTTCGTAGTTTCACAAATTTAAACGACAACAACAGATCTCTCCAAATTATTCAATCGTTTCGCGTTGCAACGCTTTATAATTTTTAGGTTTTTAAATCGTCAAAAGATGCATATAATGGCTATATTAGACCATCGCAAATGTTCATTAATACTGTTTCTTCACGAATATCATAACTAAACCGAAAATTTGCGAATCAGAAACAACTTTTTTCAATTTTGTCGATTTACCAAACCGTGAAAAGATCCCTTTAAATATAAAGTTAGACGTTGGTTCACGTTTTACTTTCCATGATACACGAAATGTTGATTTACTCTTGTATCTTTCAGGGTATCAATATGTTTCAAGATATAAAGTAAGAACCTAAATTGATATTTAGGTAATGCTATGTTAAGTTCCGTGAACATAATATCTTTTTCCCGGTGAATATTCGCTTAAGAAAATAATCTGGTGAAGTGTTTGTTCAGCGACAGTTGTTTTAAACGACAGGCGAGAGTGCTTATTAGATAAATAATAATTCGTTAATGAAATATCTAGTTAGCCTTTTTGTTAGATAATTTTTATTCTCATTTTATTGTCAGGCGATGGGTGTCAATATCGTTGTGCTTTAAAGCAATGTCACCGTTAATGTTTTTTTTTATTCTACAGTTTTTTGTTTAAGAAATAAAATACAGTAACGGGTTGTATTAACGTATTTTACCGTTGTATTGTGATAGTACGTGCCTATTTCACGACACAATTTTTGAACACAGTTATGCGATATGACTTAAACAAGTTTCATTTAGTTACAAAATGCGGCTTTCAATTACTTGTGATACCATTTATCGTTTTCGGGTATTATTGAGCTTAATGAGTTTCTGCTTCGTTTATATCACTTTGTATACAGTTTAAGTATGCACATCAATGGTGTGTTTTTGAAGTTTAGTATTCAATATGCTGGATTAGTTTTTAAAGACCTGTGTTTCAAATAATAATATATGGCGATGTTGACAAGTTTTTGAAAAAATGTATAAATATCTATTAATTAACAAAGCTGCCAGCTTTTTCTAGCACTATTTATTTACGTTTGTAATCGCCCGATTGACGATTATCTCCGAAAATATTTCCGTTACTTCAAAGAAACAAAACATGTTCTTGCCTCTATCGACTTTGAAAATTCCCCCCGAATATTATCAACCAGTATATGACATTGAACCATAAACGTTAAATCCAATTTTTTGACAGTGAGCAGATTCACAGATTTTAAAATCTATCCTCTACACATAATAACACGTAAAACCCATTGAAGTAAGATCCGTAGTGATATTTTGCATAAAGCTTGTCTGACAAATTTATAAAGCGCTTACTGATCACGTGGTGTTGTAACGTGATTGTGTGGAAACCATAAACGCAAACTGCGCACTTTCATTTAAAGCCATGGTTTTAGATGTTAAGATCACATGTATGTTTAAATAATGTTGAAGTGAGTGAATACTCCGAATCGTCGCATTTCGTAAGTGTATTATTATAATTATTGTAGAAGCATATTTGATTTAAATCGACGATTAAATCGGGTTAACATGTTTTATGTTACTTGTTTTGTGTTAATGATTACTGATTAGCGAGTAGCTATACTACACAATTTCTTTAAGTTCAAAATACAAAAGACGTATAAAGCATTTTTGTTTAAACATTTTTTTAAATATACTTAAAATTACTTAAAATAAAAAAATTAAAGGCTTCCGTAAGAAAAACAGTTTCAGCTTAAACGTTATTGTAGTATACAAATGACCTCATATATTTAAGGATTCTCCATATCCGAAGTCACAAAACTACATCAATATTAAAAATATTCTGCAGCTTTTTAGTGAATTCATGAAAAATTTAAGCTGTGTTATTTAAATATATTGAAAATATCAGTTTATTAAACAATTTTTCTAACACATTTTCAGGGTTCACGTTTGACCGAAATTTCTTTAATCCAGACAGTTTTCGTTTGTCGGCTTGAGAAAACTGGTAATCGAATAAAGTATTAGCTATTGTATTAATAGCACATATTATCACTTATCATAATGTAACAAAAGTTGCACATGCAGCGAATCATGATATTGTACATTTCAAAGTACAAAATGTCTTGTACTTGATATATAGTATCACAATGTTCACAGTAATAATCCCCATCGTAGTGATGTGATCGTAGTCAAATCAGAAGGATCAATTAAATGTTCAATTTTAGCACATTTCATTCACTACATACATTTTTAACAAATCATGCTAGCATTGAGCATCACAAGATAATAAAAATGGCTTACCTTCATTTCAAAACTTTTATCTTCATACCTTGCAAGTTTCGTCACCGAATCTTTTTTCAAGATATTTACACCGACAGTAAATGTGTTTGAAATTTGCAACTTAATGAATTGGTCAAAGTACATTATGTTTTTAATTGCGAAAGCTGATAAAATTGTTATAACGTTTCATGATTCTCGATTTTTTTTTTATTTGTAATTAACGTTTTATATTTCTTCAGACTCATTTTGTTCAGAGAATGCTACGCGTTAAGAAGCAATTTCAGCGACTATAGAGCCATGTCGGTTGCTTCCACTTGTATAAGTCAACTGCCTGTAGTACTCTACATATGTGTTACAAATTCGAACCTTTAATACCAGTTTAAATGAATTTCATTACAATTACAACGCACTTTTAGGTTAAACATTAAAATAATAAATTGATGTATTTCATACTTCTTGTTACTGTTTTATTGTTTACTTCGCATATTGAAAACGGTCGATATTTCGTGGGGTACATTTAACATTTTGTTATTTGTTTCATAAAAATGTAGTTTTGCGTCTTACTGTTTTTACTCTAAAGATGAGTTACAAAACAAACACTTAATCTGTTTATTGAAAATAAAAGACAAAACATGTATCCAAAACTCAATATATGTCTGCACAATTATTATACCAATATTGACCATGTTGACTATGTTTTATCTCTTTGTTGAATATCGAATCACGCTGCAAAATGGGAGGAGTACAAACTATTCATAATCGTAGGTTCAATTTGATACATCGATGACAAGATGGGTTGTTGCTTAATGTTTTTAGAAGTCTTACGATTTTTTGGAAGTAGATTTGAATGTTCATACAATTTAATTTTTAAATAAATATATTTAATAAAGCTACACATATACATGGAATGTTGTTTATAAAGATTCAATATCCGTATTAGTTTTTACGATTGATAACGATCGAAAAAAAACTAGGTTCATAGTAATATATTTGGGAAAGTATTTTTTAAGTTTAAAGAAAAATTAATAACATAGTTATTGATACCATTTGTTATCCAAGCTATAGTTATCCAAAATTTGCCAGGTATAAATACAGTTTTAAAACGAATGCTACGTTTATGAATTCGGGCTTGTTTTCTTGGGCTTAAAGATAGTAATAATCATAACGTATGTGTAAATGGTAATAATCATAACGTATGTGTACGTTGAATTAATCGAATTTTAACAATAATCGTATGATTCGCCCTTTAAAGGCATCGCCCCACGTACACTGACTGTAATGGTGGGACTATGGGATAACGTGTACTGTTATCTGTGTGTACTTGGTGTACGAGGAAGAGGTATCATGCTTTTAAATTACATTTAAAGGATATAATTCTTAAAATTTCATATTGATTTGAATACGAACACATATATATATATAATATATATTATATAATATATATGTAATAATAAATAATATATATGTATGATGTAATATTTATACTCGTAATTAATTATATATACATAATATATAAATATTTTTTTAAAGTATAAATATTTAAACTCAAGAGCATGAATTCGATTTTATATAATATGGTTATTCATAGAACATTATTATTATTATGGGCAAATATAAATGGTAGTGTTATATCCAATCATATTTTCTTATCGTATTAAATACAATAGTTTAATTGTTTATTTTAAGATCAGAAACGCAAAAAAACGTAATATTATGAACATTTCAATAGGTATAATATTTCGTTTATTTAGCTTGTGCGACCATTTAGCTCAAAGGAAATCACTGAATTGGAGAGTAGCATTTCATGTATTTAAGGTGTATTATCTCTTCCAATGTTCTTTACGTCGATTTAAACTGACAGAATAAAAGATTCGCCGATTTCTTTTGTGAAAGAACTATCAAGAACAATGTGATTGTTCAACTATGACTGCCTTTGTACGATGCCCTTTCTTTTCAAATAATATTTTAACTTTCAAGACTAGTCATTTGTAAGTGATATGCTTTTAATAACAATATAAAGCTATTTCGTTAATAATAGTTAAATTCATCTATCAAGATAAAGGACCGATATTCGAACACAATGCCGACAAATAATATTGAACAAAACAAACATAGCATGCCAATTAACACAGGTGTTTTCCGATTACACTGTAGAGGGGGATTAGCGCGAAAAATAACGTACTTGAGGGAAAGTTTGGGGGACTATATTATTACCTATACACATACAAACCTAATTGTTATTGTTTTTATCTGTTGTAGTAAGTTAAATACAGTTATTGAATATAGTTTTATTTCAATATAGTTCATTTCACTTAATAATTGTTAAAGTGTGTGTAGAATACGTTGTTAATAGCAACAGCATTTTGCAAAATGTAATGCATAATTTGAACTACATTTTTAATAAAAATTAATCACTATTTTTCCGGTTATTATTCCTGTTTTTATGCAAGTAATTATCATTATTAAGTGAATTCGTTTATACCTTTACAAATAATGTTACTTTTCGAAATTATCAGTATGGTAGCTTTCATTAAATATTCGTCTATTTCTTAAAGGATGTTGTTATGTCCTTGTCATTATGATACTTATATAGACTGTTTGTTCATCTGAATAGATAAAGGTATTAGTAATACCCATGGCTGATAATTTTGTGACAAATAGACAATAACATGATTCTGAATTATATTTAAGATTCTGGTTTAGTGGAAACGGAACTTATTTCTATGTTGATATATGGCTGTTGAACATAATACAAACTTTACCAATCATAATGAAAACCATGATAACAAATAGGGTAATCATAAGTTAACTTCTTGTGTTTTAAATTCAATATATGAATGGATTGATCCCATAATATCCAAATTGCATTAATGCAAATTATATGTCATAAATAATGTATTAGTTAAAACATCTCAATTAAAGCAATTTTTGCAGCAATTTGTATTGAATTATTTTTATTTAAGATTACACACGTTATATGCAGTTTCTTGTTGTCGACTTTTTAAAGAGTATATTATGAAGAAACCGAAGATGCAAATGTTACATTGGTTAGTTAAAACAACAAAAGGTAAAATCGAACTTAACATAAGACAATTATTTGTATTATTCATTTAAAACTTTCAAGTGTTATAATTTACCCAACTAACACTCCCTGTCAAAGTATGGACAAAACAATATTTCTGCAAAACAAACAAAATAACAAATGCATATAAAATCATCTTTTCAAATTTCTTGCTTAACTAAGGCGCAGCGATTTGTTGTTAAACGCCTGCTTTGCCAAAATGCAATACTGCAAATAACGCATCGTGTCCGACATTATTGGAGTTTTTGTCAGGGGTAATATTTCTGTACAAGCTGCGTGCAAGCATGATTACTGTCGTCAAGGGAATACAATAACGTGCACATGCTCAATTAAAAAGCAATAGACATAGAAAGTGTTGGCATAATTTGAAGTAAAGCAGATGCAGGCGAACAGAGACCTATCATAAGACGCCACGATGTTCAACAAAAGTGTGTTTAATGTTTTATTTCTATATTTCTATGTCTATTTACTTAACGTGTATAGGGACGTCTTCTAAATGTCACGTTTCCTTATAGTACCGACGTCTAAATGACTTTCTTTATTTAGTATTAATCTTAAAAATAATTTTATTTGAACTGTTCAAAGACAATTTTAATTAACTTTCCTGTTTTCTTTTTAATTTTTGCTAAAAACAATCGTTCGCAAATTCTTTTTGTCAATATGAAAATTACCGCGTGTGATGCACCCCATTCAGTGCACATGTAGCAATCTCTTTGTTTACATATGCACCCAAGAAATGAACACAGTTTGCTTAGTGCACATTTTCAGAGTTGATTTCACACGTTTAAGAAATACGTTCTTAAACAAAGGTATATGTTGCAAGGAAAATACTCGACAACCACTATGTTCTGTGTTAACTAGCCAATAAATCGTGCTACTCTAACGATTAACACACAAAAACGATAATATTTGTTTTGCTGTAATGTGCGGAATGTTAGGTCCATGACTTTGTGTAATATTTCACTGCATTATTGTTCTGTTTCAGGGGTTATAACCACGTTTACAGTTGAAATCATAAGAAAACCTTTCTCTGCATGCACAGGTATTTAAGTTCAATTTAGCGATTATCATGTTAATGTTTAGATTGCATGTTCGTAAGTTTTTGCGTTGTTGAGGGGTAGTTCTAGTTGAAACGGTTAGCGGTGGTAGAGATCGCCAAAATCAAATAAGTTGAGACTATGACGTGGTTTGATTTCATAATGACTAATATTCTTTAACAAGAAAATGTTAAATATATGCATAGACATGTGCATGAGTGTTACCTTTCTGATACGGTTACATGTTCAAGAACTGAAATACAACGTTTTGGATGTCTGTTCTTTCCTCGCATTTTTCCTATTGCCATCATACTCGTCATTCAAAATTAATATATACGGAAACGAATGCTGAACAATTAAGGCGTCTTATACACGCCAAGTTGCTAACCCCTTACCTTTTTTCTATGTTTTGTTTCGAAACTATTAAAATACACATTTCTTCCTCATGAGAATACATATTTATGTAGCAATACTCATTTGGTATATATTTATACATACATGCATATTGAATACATTTATGCATAGTAAATGAAGTGAAACAACTAAAGTATACAAACATACGTGAATAAGTGTTGTTATATCCTCTTAGAAAACTGAATACGAATCGCTGTTCAGAAGTCATTTAAAAAGTAATAGAAAACAAAGCTGAAAAATATTAGAAACTTTGACCCTGTAATTTTTTAGAATGTATCCTGGATCCCAGTGGGCACCCAAACGTTGCTTCAACGTTGAATTAAGGTTGCATTCAAACGTTGCCGTTTGGTTGTACCAATGTTGCATATGAAAGTTTTTATGACGTTTTTTTCCTGACGTTTTTCCAAACGTTGCTGCAACGTTGTATTTAGGTTGCATTCAAACGCAGTATTTTTTTAATTCTATTTTTTTTTAATTATATAAAAATAAAAATAAATAAAAAAAATGTTTACTACCAACCGCTCTTTCGAGTATTAACGGCAGTTATGGACATTTTCGAGTCCTTTTCCTAGAAAGAACCATTACTTGATGTCTATAGAGAAGTTAATGAAACGTTCCCCCGACTGGGAATCAAACCCACCAACTCCAGATCGCTAGGCGAACACCTCATTCGCTACAACACTGCGGCAGTTGAAAGTTACAGCCAAATTTGTTGACTATTTATTTTTGGTTGAAATTTTGAAACTCTATTCTACCATTTTAATGCATAACACAACTTAAACAATATATTATTTTATCCAGCGATTTTGAGTTAAAGTTCATCTTAAGCATCTTTAAGATTAAGCATCTTATCTGTAAAATTAAAAAAAATGAATTTCTAAAATTTACAAGAAATCATATGTTCATTGATGCTATGCAGGAACTGTATTATTATAAAGTGCGAATCCTACTCTGGGAGCGTTTCATTATCTCCTCTATAGACACCAAGTACTGGTTCTTTCTGGGAAACGGACTCGACAGTGCGCATATCTGCCGATAAAAAGCGTTTGGCAGTAAATATTTTTTATTTTATTTTTATATTATTTTAAAATAAGATATAATAAAAATACTGCGCTTGAATGCAACCTAAATACATTGTTGCAGCTACGTTTGGAAAAAAAACGTCGGGAAAATTTTCATATACACCATAGTGACAACCGAACTGCAACGTTTGAATGCAACCTAAATAAAACGTTACAATACTGCGTGTGAATGCAACCTAAATACAACTTTGCAACAACGTTTGGGTTCCCACTGGGAAGAGTGCACAATTACATAGAAGCAAAGTTGTTGCAACATACTTCTCAAACGTTCGACCGACGTTTCGCTTTCGATCAGAATGCAGCGTTTTGCGATCAGAATGCAACATTTTTAAAACGTCCTTGCAACGTTAATATGAAACGGCCTGGTATTGTTTTGTATGCAACATTATGGCAACATTCGGTAATGGTTGCCGACGTGGCGACATAAATATTACGTTTAAGCAACGTTCGTAAAACATTTGATGCCCACTGGGATGTAGTACTATGAAAATATTTTTATTTGCTGCTTATATTAAATGTAAAAGCTTGCAAAAAGAAAGAAAGGCACCAACGTTTGCACAAATGCATATGCAATATTGTGAAGTTAATAATTTTAGATGTTGACAGAACTTGAAACATGTTTATGTTGCATCCAAATACCATACTCTCTTTACAAGCATTCAAAACACGCAGTATATCATTAGTAAAAGGCAGCAATCGGGCCCTACAAAGTTAATATTACTGAGTTCATATTGTTCACCGAAACATCGATACTCAAAATAACATAGATTCCATGTAGAATTTTTCAATTGAGCAAACGTTTGCTTAAATATGTGATGACACTGGATAGATCATAATAATCTCATATCGTAACAAATATTATAGTTGCATGGTACCTACGCAGATTATTTAGAAATTAATCACATACAACTTAAATGTAAAATACGTTTTGTATGATGTGTAAGAAAGGGAAAATTTGATTGAGGTAATACATTGACTTATTCCTCCTTTTTTAATAAACAAAACACCGTAAATGTATTACTTAACAACGTTAGAATATGGGAAATATTCTTCAATAATTATATTAGAAAAACAACCTGTTCAATACACAATATTTTCCTGCCTCTGGAAACGAGCCCGGAACCTCTCGATATGAAAGTGTATGCCGAACATTACGCGCATTGATGCTATTGATAATTTTCTTTACGTATTAGAACCGATCTCTTGTTTTTATTTTTACCAAAATGTCGTTGCTTTGCGCACAAACGCAGGGACCGTTCGGGGTGGCGAAAATGTATAAAATAAGGCGATAAGAAGCTTATTACAGGTTTTAGTTCATGTTTAATGCATTATTGTATATTCCGCTAGTCTGCATTTTACAATCGACACATAAATTGGCATCAGGTTCCATAATTGGTACTATGTTGTTTTTTAAATATTAGATGCCTTTTCAGAGATCGATGAAAATTCAGATTTGTACGGTGATACCTCTGGGCCTTCTGTGGTTGTCCGAAATTTGATTATATGTAGCATAATAATGCAATAGTCTGAAATTTCATAATTTATCATGCCGGTTTGCGTGAAATCTATGGGAAAAAACACAAACACAATTGAGAAAAAAATAAACGCATTACAACGAAATTATGCGAACAAAATGATATGCTATGACTTTTTTCTTATGGGCCGCATGGTTGTTTATTTGTCATTTATAGCTTTGCTATTAACACTGTTCGGAAAGATATTTCAAGGATTTTAAGAGAGGCAGATTCCTGCATTTTGACGCAAAGAGGAACTGAAATTGATTTGGTTTAATTATAGCAAATTTTCATTATTGCGTCATTTTGATCCACATAACCTTGAACAGGTAGTAAACATCAGTCAAACATTTCACAAATTACATGATAATAACCCAGTTATGCTACAAATTGACATCATACCTGTGTATTAAAACACCCACTAAACCCAAAGTGACACCTTGAACGTCGTGTATCTTACCTTGATTTCATTGCATATCACTAAAATTAATGCGCAAATGAAAAAAGCATAACAGCTCTTTTCAAATATTGCTGTTTAGTTGTATGATGTTGGTACAAAATAAATTGTTTCGATCCTTTGAGTTGATACAATTATTTGATTATTTGTCGAAATAACAAACCTCAATTGTTTAATTATCTAATTATGATGTATTAAACTTAAAAACAATCTATGAATTTCAGCAACTGCCAATAGCTCAAAAATGCTATTTTCCTTAAATAATCTAATTATGATTTATAACATCTTCATACGATCTATATACACCTTAGCAAACTGTGGAAAGCTCAAAAATGCAATTTCCCTCTCGAGTGAATTCGTTTACGCCAAATTGTCCCTATCAAATAACCACATGCCTTGGTATTCACCTAAGTTAATCATCATACATTAAAAAATGATAATTTCATAACAGCTGGAATATGGTTATACTCATTCAAATTTGCATAATAAATTAATGATCAGCATAATACATACAAAGTGCTGATCGGGAACATGGGTAATATGTGTCGAAAAACTGGGTCAAATATTATGAAAACATATGTATCACTCTAGAGGCCATAAAAGGGACTCAGCCTTGTTAACACTTGCTCCGAATGTACATCCTGACAGTATTTATGTCAAGTTTGAATCTGCATAATGTGATCCCGAAAGTAGGTCACCAGTATAAATCTTTGAAAGACTTAATGATCACTATATATGCCATATATATTGCTCAATATGTATGAAACTTATTAAACAGGTTAATCTTGATTTAGCTAGGCCTAGTTTTTAAGTTGGGTCACATGAGTCAAAAAAGATAGGCCACTTGCATTAATCTGGTAAAAAACTTGTATTAACTATAGTTGCAAAATGCAAATCTAAATCTTGATGAAACTTGTTCATAATGGTTATCTAGGTCAAGCTTACATTTTGGCCACGTGCTTCAAAACCAAGACCACAATGTCAAAGTTTAGAAACATCTTGTCATCACTCTAGAGGTCACATGTAAGACTCAATCTTCGTAAAACTTGGTCAGAAAATGCATAAAGATAATATCTTGACCAAGTGCGAATCTGGTCACGTTTGTTGACGAAAACTTTTTAACAAGATTAGATTTGATAAAATACCACTACAGCAGCTACATTTATAGCTCAATCGCGATGAAACTTTCCAATAATTTTAGACAATATCTTATCTTGACCGAGTTTTTGGTCGCGTTCGTTCAAGACAACCGTTCATGAGGTCATATGAGGCCAAATCTAATGACAATCTTGTACCCTTTTTAGAGACCACATGTATGGCTTAATTTTAATAAAACTTGTTTGGATAGTTTATTGTAACACAATCTAGTTAAATTTAGTCAAGTTAGAACAATTCCCGCATGCCTCGAAAAACAAAGTCACTAGGTCAAAACTTTGCCAGTCTTGAGGCGATTTTATGCTTTAAGCTTTACGACAATCTTTAATATTGTTTATATTGACAATATCTAGGACAAGTTTAAATCCGTGCTACGTACGTTCAACAACTAGGTCAATCTGGGAAAAACATTAATGACTCGATCTTGATAAAGCGTACTCAACGTGTCCATGTTTGTAAAATATAGGCGTTATCTGAATCGTGGGCACGTGCCTTAAGACTAGATCACCCAGTTAAATCAAAACAACCATAGGAACAACATTTATGACTTCAACTAGATGAAACTTGGTGATAATATTAATCTTGACAATATTTTGACTAAGTATGAGTGTGGGAAAAAATATTCTAAAATCTCAGCCTGTCAAAATGTATAGTAAAATCTTGGTCAGAATAGTTTGAAATGTTTTAAGTGTGGTCAAAACAAGATCCCTTAGTCACGTCTTCAGTAATTCGTGCATATGAGCGCTTTTATGAATGCACATCTTTATAAATGTTTGCGTTTATTTGCACAAAATGCTATTGTCGTTTGTATTTCATTTTCAGGTTCTGCATCTGTATCAAAAAATATAAACTATCAGATACTTAAACATGTCAAATTTAAACAAGTATTACATATTATTTTGAATGTTGATTAATGTTGAAATGGTCTTTAGTTAGGCAGTCGAATATTCAAAAAATTAAATCACAAGCAATCAATAGTTTTTATAACTTTATTGAGACTAATTGTTAAGTATTAATTTCAGGTATCACATTGTCCCAGTTTTCTTGTCTTATTCGCCTGTTTAAAATATCTAAAATGACAGTGCAAGTATTTATGCACACTGCCGATTCGCTTTTCTGAAACCAAATCTTCCTTTTATCTGTACAACAATGAGGGCGCTATTGTCATTTAAAATCCAAGCTTTCGTAATTTTTGTAAAAACAATACCTAATAATAATACTAACTAGAAAATGGCGCGGCAGAGGTCGATGCGTATCCCAACGCCGCATAGATGTTATATTAAAAGGCAATTTCGGGTGGGCAAGGCCTATGTTGGTGGAGTCCAGGAGTAGATAATGTGGACATGGGTGTTCGAGATAGACCGTGTTGACATAAGAGATGTTGAGTATCAATTTGAAATCAATTGGTGAATAAATGAATAAGTTATATTAAAACTAAATTTTGGGTGGGCGTGGTCTATGTGGGCGGGGCGCCCCATGGTTGGTAATTGGGCCATGCATAGTTGTGATATCAGTATCAATTAGAAGTCAATCGGTCTAGAAATGAAGAAGTTAATGCAAAATAACCTAAACAAATGAGTGAAAATCACCTACCCGGCCCCATCCCAACCCCCATAACTTTTGACCCAGGTGTCAGATCAACATTCCAAATAGGGCACTGTTGAACATATGCTCATAGCTGCCATGTGTTTAGGTTTCAAGGTTCTAATAGTGTAGGAGGAGATAGTTGCCAGGACGGACGGACAGAAGGCGGAGATAACCACATAATCCCCCCGCTCAAATTTGGAGCGTGCGTGGGGATAATCAATGACAAATAAGAATCAAAGTACTGACAGTACTGGTGTGACGATGCTTTAAAAGAGGATGAATATAAAAGCATCAATTTAACTTTATCTACATCACCACAATTGTGTATGTGGTTACGAAAATTTTGGGTACGAAAAACATTTGGGTAAGACAATTTTGGGTACGAACAATTATGCCACGAAAAATAAATGAAGAAGTTATATTAGAACTAGAACCTTGAAACACACATGGTAGCTATGAGCATTTGTGCGACGGTGCACTATTTGGAATTTTGATTTGACCCCTGGGTCAGAAGTAATTATCATGTGCGTCGCATCGCATGTAAAATGAAGGTTTTTTACCCATTTTTTACCCATTTTACCCATTTATTTACCCATAGCTTTTGACCTAGGGGTCATATCAAAATTCCGTCGCCGTCACCGTCGCACATATGCTCATAGCTATCATGTGTGTAAGTTTCAAGGTTCTAGTGCTAATAGTGTAGGAAGAGATAGTGGCCGAACGGACGGACAGAAAGATGGTCATGTTATCAATACAATATCCCCAGGTTTTTAAAAGCGTATGGATGATAATAAAAACACTGAATCCAAACATATGTTCGACCTTATAATAACACATGTCACACAGAGAGTTTCAAACAAAGCACAGTCGAAAACATATCTTTATACAGATCATTATATGTTGAAATGTTTATTTTAAGTTAGATTTCATTACAAAATACTATCATTTTATTTTTGCATCTTCCAATGTGTCACCTTCTTATACATACACAAAAGCGAATATAAATACCAAATCTTTGCGGAGACATTAGTACACTTGTATAAATGCTTTAATGAACGCCTTAACTATTATAAATATGGATTTGGTGTTACTTTTTGGATTTATTAACGGATTTATGTCATATTAAACGGCTTTCATTAATTATAACAAAATCTGGTAAACACCTACAAATAACCAATACCTACTGCAATCATCATTAAATGACCAGAGAAAATACATGCGACAAAAGAAAAGATTGCGTTAAAGACGTGTGCATAAAACATCCGTTTAAATTGACATACAACTTCGTCAAAGCTCATTTATTTAGACCGTATTATGATAATTGTTACATTTTGGATTTTCTGTTCATATGCTCTGTCTTGTCAAAAGCACTTATAACTGTAACATAGAAAATATATGTGTTTAGTCAATAAACCGATATATCCGAAATAAACATAAACACCAACATAATTATTCAAAGATAGCATATTTTGAACCAATATGGTTTATTTATAAATTAAAATTTATTTCGAAGTAAATACACAATTTAAGTTAGTCATAAGCATCAGAATAAAGGTGGTCTGAAGACTATACACCAACAGTTTCAGAAAATGAACATATCATGTACTTCATGATAATTTTTAAAACGACTTTTTTTAATTTAAAAAAAACAACATTTATATTATGTATCTACAATATGCAGATCCCAGTAGTCAAATTATTGTTATCCATGGTAAAGGTGTGTGCTTTTTTCATGGATGTCCGAAAGGGTAATATGTGTATTGAGTCAACCATTAAAAGCTCTTTAAAAGCAAAGTACATGACGACATTTCAATGATATGTTGTTTTTGTTCTCATTTTTTCTATATTGAAATTGAATTATATTTTACATTTACATACAACATTGTTTGTTTTATAAATAACAACTGAAAAAAAACAAATGTGCGCATATGATGTCAATTGAACTTTCTCTATACATGTACATATCTATTGAGATCGCAAGTGATAAATATCTATTGACAGCCGTTTAATATGACATAATTACATCGTAGATATGTATTGCAATATTTCATCACATGAACATATGTGCACATGTTCAGCTATTGTCCGGCGTCCGTCATACGTACATCATGCGTCCTAGGTCGTGTGTAGACAAGGTTTAGCTCAGTAGTGCACTAAAAGACACATTTTCAGCATGTGTTGTTTTAATTTATCAGAACGTTTTTCTGGAAAATACCGTGGCTTAGTAAGAATCCTGATCACATGCGTCCGAAAAATAAGTCAACATGGCAATAATAAGAACAAACATGTTGTCATACAGAAGCCACAAAAATGACTAAAACTGTTTGAAACTGAGTCAAAATGTAGATCTATATAGGGCAAATTTGAATTTGATCATGTGCGTCCAAAACAAGGTCACAAGGTAAATACAAAACATATTATCATTTTACAGGCCACTTTTAGCATTCAATCTCGATGAAACTTGGTGACAATAATAACCTGGATATACTATTTGAGGAGTTCAAATCTGGGTCATGTGCATCCATAAATAGGTCCCAATGTCAAATCTAAGAAAATCCTTGTTACCAATCTAAAGGCCAAATTTATGACTCAATCTTTATTGGACTTTTTCAGATTATTCATCCTGATATAAACAGACCGATTTGGACATGCGTCAATAAACAAGGTCATTACCTTAAACAAACTGTGTACAAATGTATAAGTCAATCTTGAGGAAACTGTATCAAAATGTTAATCTTAAAAATGTCTATGCCAAGTTTGAATCTAAACCATTTGCGTATATAAAGTAAGGTAGTCTGAGTAAATATTTATAGAGATCTCGATTCCACTAAAGAGGCGACATTAACGGTTCAAATTTTAATGAAACGATGCGAAATTTTTGACAAGATATCGGCCGAGTAACATCTGTCTAAAAAGTCATCTTGTGAAGTGTTAAAAGCTGATTATATTCGAAATCATGTGAGCGCTTAAGGACCATCGTGGCCCTCTTGTTTTTCGTATAAATTTTTCATCCCGTTGTTGTCAAACATAAATGCTTGTTTAAATGATGTAGTTTCGCTGATTGCTGTAATGTACAAAAATTTTACAATCTTAATATACCGGTACACGCTTAATACAATAAATTCTAAGCAGTAAATGTGTACAATATTAAAAAAGCATTATAGTGATGCACTTTATTATTATTATTAAAAGTTTGGCGAATATCTATACAGTACATAGTTTCTGATAATATATTTGGGATAAACGACTTTTCATTTTTACAATATGTTTTAAAATTAAGTAAAGCTTCATTTGAATATGATTTCGTTAAATTACTCCATGAACTCAATGCTACTACAAAGAGGCATTTGTCTATCATTTGCCTACGGGTTGTGACACATTGTTGTAAACAAGTAATTGTTTTGGACATTATTGTATCATTACGAGATAGTTGGAGTGTGTTAAATGAAGGGCTGGGGGTAATTAAACACCTGGCTAAAAATGCTGCAACTATGAGTCTCAAGATTGTTGCAAACAATTAAATTAAGAAAGTAACATAAGTCAAGAAAATGTATTAAATGTGTAACAAGGCCAGTGTGTGTAGTCATATACAGGTTCCAATTTGTTATTGTGTATGCTGTGCATGGAATCACTCTAATGGTTCTTTGTCTTCATCATTATGCTCTCAAGCAGTGGCTGAAGTGTGAGGTCAT